>NC_080632.1:36091893-36159393 GCF_027887145.1 Ammospiza caudacuta
AAGGAAGTGTAAGAAGTGTCGGAAGTGTCGGAAGGAAGGAAGGAAGTGTCGGAAGGAAGTGTCGGAAGGAAGGAAGTGTCGGAAGGAGGGAAGGAAGTGTCGGAAGGAAGTGTCGGAAGGAAGTGTCAGAAGGAATTGTCGGTAGGAAGGAAGGAAGGAAGTGTCGGAAGGAAGGAAGGAAGTGTCGGAAGGAAGGGAGTGTCGGAAGGAAGTGTCGGAAGGAAGTGTCAGAAGGAAGGAAGTGTCGGAAGGAAGGAAGGAAATGTCGGAAGGAAGTGTCGGAAGGAAGTGTCGGAAGGAAGTGTCGGAAGGAAGTGTCGGAAGGAAGGAAGGAAGGAAGGAAGGAAGGAAGGAAGTGTCGGAAGGAAGGAAGGAAGGAAGGAAGGAAGGAAGGAAGGAAGCGTCGGAAGGAAGTGTCGGAAGGAAGTGTCGGAAGGAAGGAAGTGTCGGAAGTGTCGGAAGTGTCGGAAGTGTCGGAAGGAAGGAAGGAAGGAAGGAAGGAAGGAAGTGTCGGAAGGAAGGAAGGAAGGAAGTGTCGGAAGGAAGGAAGGAAGTGTCGGAAGTGTCGGAAGTGTCGGAAGTGTCGGAAGGAAGGAAGGAAGGAAGTGTCGGAAGGAAGGAAGGAAGTGTCGGAAGGAAGGAAGTGTCGGAAGGAAGTGTTGGAAGGAAGTGTCAGAAGGAAGGAAGTGTCGGAAGGAAGGAAGGAAGTGTCGGAAGGAAGTGTCGGAAGGAAGTGTCGGAAGGAAGTGTCGGGAGGAAGTGTCGGAAGGAAGGAAGGAAGGAAGGAAGGAAGGAAGGAAGTGTCGGAATGAAGGAAGGAAGGAAGGAAGTGTCGGAAGGAAGGAAGTGTCGGAAGGAAGTGTCGGAAGGAAGGAAGTGTCGGACGGAAGGAAGTGTCGGAAGGAAGTGTCGGAAGGAAGTGTCGGAAGGAAGGAAGGAAGGAAGGAAGGAAGAAAGGAAGGAAGGAAGGAAGTGTCGGAAGGAAGGAAGGTAGGAAGGAAGTGTCGGAAGGAAGGAAGGAAGTGTCGGAAGTGTCGGAAGTGTCGGAAGGAAGGAAGTGTCGGAAGGAAGTGTCGGAAGGAAGTGTCGGAAGGAAGGAAGGAAGGAAGGAAGGAAGGAAGGAAGGAAGGAAGGAAGGAAGGAAGGAAGGAAGTGTCGGAAGGAAGGAAGGAAGGAAGGAAGGAAGTGTCGGAAGGAAGTGTCGGAAGGAAGTGTCGGAAGGAAGGAAGTGTCGGAAGTGTCGGAAGTGTCGGAAGTGTCGGAAGTGTCGGAAGGAAGGAAGGAAGGAAGGAAGGAAGGAAGGAAGGAAGTGTCGGAAGGAAGGAAGGAAGGAAGTGTCGGAAGGAAGGAAGGAAGTGTCGGAAAGAAGGAAGTGTCGGAAGGAAGTGTTGGAAGGAAGTGTCAGAAGGAAGGAAGTGTCGGAAGGAAGGAAGGAAGTGTCGGAAGGAAGTGTCGGAAGGAAGTGTCGGAAGGAAGTGTCGGGAGGAAGTGTCGGAAGGAAGGAAGGAAGGAAGGAAGTGTCGGAATGAAGGAAGGAAGGAAGGAAGTGTCGGAAGGAAGGAAGTGTCGGAAGGAAGTGTCGGAAGGAAGGAAGTGTCGGACGGAAGGAAGTGTCGGAAGGAAGTGTCGGAAGGAAGTGTCGGAAGGAAGGAAGGAAGGAAGGAAGGAAGGAAGGAAGTGTCGGAAGGAAGGAAGGAAGGAAGGAAGGAAGGAAGGAAGGAAGTGTCGGAAGGAAGGAAAGAAGTGTCGGAAGGATGGAAGTGTCGGAAGGAAGGAAGGAAGGAAGGAAGGAAGGAAGGAAGGAAGGAAGTGTCGGAAGGAAGTGTCGGAAGGAAGTGTCGGAATGAAGGAAGGAAGGAAGGAAGGAAGGAAGGAAGGAAGGAAGGAAGTGTCGGAAGGAAGTGTCGGAAGTGTCGGAAGGAAGGAAGGAAGTGTAAGAAGTGTCGGAAGTGTCGGAAGGAAGGAAGGAAGTGTCGGAAGGAAGTGTCGGAAGGAAGGAAGTGTCGGAAGGAGGGAAGGAAGTGTCGGAAGGAAGTGTCGGAAGGAAGTGTCAGAAGGAATTGTCGGTAGGAAGGAAGGAAGGAAGTGTCGGAAGGAAGGAAGGAAGTGTCGGAAGGAAGGGAGTGTCGGAAGGAAGTGTCGGAAGGAAGTGTCAGAAGGAAGGAAGTGTCGGAAGGAAGGAAGGAAGTGTCGGAAGGAAGTGTCGGAAGGAAGTGTCGGAAGGAAGTGTCGGAAGGAAGTGTCGGAAGTGTCGGAAGGAAGGAAGTGTCGGAAGGAAGTGTCGGAAGGAAGTGTCGGAAGGAAGTGTCGGAAGGAAGGAAGTGTCGGAAGTGTCGGAAGGAAGGAAGTGTCGGAAGGAAGTGTCGGAAGGAAGGAAGTGTCGGAAGTGTCGGAAGAAAGGAGGAAGGAAGGAAGTGTCGGAAGGAAGGAAGGAAGTGTCGGAAGGAATGAAGTGTCGGAAGGAAGTGTCGGAAGGAAATGTCAGAAGGATGGAAGTGTCGGAAGGAAGGAAGGAAGTGTCTGAAGGAAGGAAGGAAGGAAGGAAGGAAGGAAGTGTCGGAAGGAAGGAAGGAAGTGTCAGTCGGAAGGAAGTGTCGGAAGGAAGTGTCGGAAGGAAGTGTCGGAAGGAAGGAAGTGTCTGACGGAAGGAAGTGTCGGAAGGAAGGAAGGAAGGAAGGAAGGAAGGAAGGAAGGAAGGAAGTGTCGGAAGGAAGTGTCGGAAGGAAGGAAGGAAGTGTCGGTCGGAAGGAAGTGTCGGAAGGAAGTGTCGGAAGGAAGTGTCGGAAGGAAGGAAGGAAGGAAGTGTTGGAAGTAAGTGTCGGAAGGAAGTGTCGGATGGAAGTGTCGGAAGGAAGTTTCGGAAGGAAGGAAGGAAGTGTCGGAAGTGTCGGAAGTGTCGGAAGTGTCGGAAGGAAGGAAGTGTTGGAAGGAAGTGTCGGAAGGATGTGTCGGAAGGAAGGAAGGAAGTGTCGGAATGAAGTGTCGGATGGAAGGAAGGAAGTGTCGGAAGGAAGTGTCGGAAGGAAGTGTCGGAAGGAAGGAAGTATCGGAAGGAAGTGTCGGAAGGAAGTGTCGGAAGGAAGTGTCGGAAGGAAGGAAGGAAGTGTCGGAAGGAAGTGTCGGAAGTGTCGGAAGTGTCGGAAGTGTCGGAAGGAAGGAAGGAAGTGTCGGAAGGAAGGAAGGAAGTGTCGGAAGTGTCGGAAGTGTCGGAAGGAAGGAAGTGTCGGAAGGAAGTGTCGGAAGTGTCGGAAGTGTCGGAAGGAAGGAAGGAAGGAAGGAAGTGTCGGAAGGAAGTGTCAGAAGGAAGGAAGTGTCGGAAGGAAGGAAGTGTCGGAAGGAAGTGTCGGAAGGATGTGTCGGAAGGAAGGAAGTGTCGGAAGGAAGTGTCGGAAGGAAGGAAGTGTCGGAAGGAAGGAAGGAAGTGTCGGAAGGAAGTGTCGGAAGGAAGTGTCGGAAGGAAGTGTCGGAAGGAAGGAAGTGTCGGAAGGAAGTGTCGGAAGGAAGGAAGGAAGGAAGGAAGGAAGTGTCGGAAGGAAGTGTCGGAAGGAAGGAAGGAAGGAAGTGTCGGAAGGAAGGAAGGAAGTGTCGGAAGGAAGTGTCGGAAGGAAGTGTCGGAAGGAAGGAATGAAAGGAAGGAAGGAAGGAAGGAAGGAAGGAAGGAAGGAAGGAAGGAAGGAAGTGTCGGAAGGAAGGAAGGAAGTGTCAGAAGGAAGTGTCGGAAGGAAGTGTCTGAAGGAAGGAAGGAAGGAAGGAAGGAAGGAAGGAAGGAAGGAAGGAAGGAAGTGTCGGAAGGAAGTGTCGGAAGGAAGTGTCGGAAGGAAGGAAGGAAGTGTCGGTCGGAAGGAAGTGTGGGAAGGAAGTGTCGGAAGGAAGGAAGGAAGTGTCGGAAGGAAGTGTCGGAAGGAAGTGTCGGAAGGAAGTGTCGGAAGGAAGTGTCGGAAGGAAGGAAGGAAGGAAGGAAGGAAGGAAGGAAGGAAGGAAGGAAGGAAGGAAGGAAGGAAGTGTCGGAAGGAAGGAAGGAAGTGTCGGAAGGAAGTGTCTGAAGTGTCGGAAGTGTCGGAAGTGTAGGAAGGAAGGAAGTAAGGAAGGAAGGAAGTGTCGGAAGGAAGGAAAGAAGTGTCGGAAGGAAGGAAGTGTCGGAAGGAAGTGTCGGAAGGAAGGAAGTGTCGGAAGGAAGGAAGGAAGGAAGGAAGGAAGGAAGGAAGGAAGGAAGTGTCGGAAGGACGTGTCGGATGGAAGGAAGGAAGGAAGGAAGGAAGGAAGGAAGGAAGGAAGGACGGAAGTGTCGGACGGAAGGAAGTGTCGGAAGGAAGGAAGTGTCGGAAGGAAATGTCAGAAGGATGGAAGTGTCGGAAGGAAGGAAGGAAGGAAGGAAGGAAGGAAGGAAGGAAGGAAGGAAGGAAGGAAGTGTCGGAAGGAAGTGTCGGAAGGAAGGAAGTGTCGGAAGGAAGTGTCGGAAGGAAGTGTCGGAAGGAAGTGTCGGAAGGAAGGAAGTGTCTGACGGAAGGAAGTGTCGGAAGGAAGGAAGGAAGGAAGGAAGGAAGTAAGTGTCGGAAGGAAGGAAGTGTCGGAAGGAAGTGTCGGAAGTAAGTGTCGGAAGGAAGTGTCGGAAGGAAGGAAGGAAGGAAGTGTCGGAAGGAAGGAAGTGTTGGAAGGAAGTGTCGGAAGGAAGTGTCGGAAGTGTCGGAAGTGTCGGAAGGAAGGAAGTGTCGGAAGGAAGTGTCGGAAGGAAGTGTCGGAAGGAAGTGTCGGAAGGAAGGAAGTGTCGGAAGTGTCGGAAGGAAGGAAGTGTCGGAAGGAAGGAAGGAAGGAAGGAAGGAAGGAAGGAAGTGTCGGAAGGAAGTGTCGGAAGGAAGTGTCGGAAGGAAGTGTCGGAAGGAAGGAAGTGTCGGAAGTGTCGGAAGAAAGGAGGAAGGAAGGAAGTGTCGGAAGGAAGGAAGGAAGTGTCGGAAGGAAGGAAGTGTCGGAAGGAAGTGTCGGAAGGAAATGTCAGAAGGATGGAAGTGTCGGAAGGAAGGAAGGAAGTGTCGGAAGGAAGGAAGGAAGGAAGGAAGGAAGGAAGGAAGGAAGGAAGGAAGTGTCGGAAGGAAGGAAGGAAGTGTCGGTCGGAAGGAAGTGTCGGAAGGAAGGAAGTGTCTGACGGAAGGAAGTGTCGGAAGGAAGGAAGGAAGGAAGGAAGGAAGGAAGGAAGGAAGGAAGTGTCGGAAGGAAGTGTCGGAAGGAAGGAAGGAAGTGTCGGTCGGAAGGAAGTGTCGGAAGGAAGTGTCGGAAGGAAGTGTCGGAAGGAAGGAAGGAAGGAAGTGTTGGAAGTAAGTGTCGGAAGGAAGTGTCGGATGGAAGTGTCGGAAGGAAGTTTCGGAAGGAAGGAAGGAAGTGTCGGAAGGAAGGAAGGAAGTGTCGGAAGTGTCGGAAGTGTCGGAAGTGTCGGAAGGAAGGAAGTGTCGGAAGGAAGTGTCGGAAGGATGTGTCGGAAGGAAGGAAGGAAGTGTCGGAATGAAGTGTCGGATGGAAGGAAGGAAGTGTCGGAAGGAAGTGTCGGAAGGAAGTGTCGGAAGGAAGGAAGTATCGGAAGGAAGTGTCGGAAGGAAGTGTCGGAAGGAAGTGTCGGAAGGAAGGAAGGAAGTGTCGGAAGGAAGTGTCGGAAGTGTCGGAAGTGTCGGAAGTGTCGGAAGGAAGGAAGGAAGTGTCGGAAGGAAGTGTTGGAAGGAAGTGTCGGAAGGAAGGAAGGAAGTGTCGGAAGGAAGGAAGGAAGTGTCGGAAGGAAGGAAGTGTCGGAAGGAAGGAAGTGTCGGAAGGAAGTGTCGGAAGTGTCGGAAGTGTCGGAAGGAAGGAAGGAAGGAAGTGTCGGAAGGAAGTTTCAGAAGGAAGGAAGTGTCGGAAGGAAGGAAGTGTCGGAAGGAAGTGTCGGAAGGAAGTGTCGGAAGGAAGGAAGTGTCAGAAGGAAGTGTCGGAAGGAAGGAAGTGTCGGAAGGAAGGAAGGAAGTGTCGGAAGGAAGTGTCGGAAGGAAGTGTCGGAAGGAATTGTCGGAAGGAAGGAAGTGTCGGAAGGAAGTGTCGGAAGGAAGGAAGTGTCGGAAGTGTCGGAAGTGTCGGAAGGAAGGAAGTGTCGGAAGGAAGTGTCGGAAGGAAGTGTCGGAAGGAAGGAATGAAAGGAAGGAAGGAAGGAAGGAAGGAAGGAAGGAAGTAAGTGTCGGAAGGAAGGAAGGAAGGAAGTGTCGGAAGGAAGGAAGGAAGTGTCGGAAGGAAGTGTCGGAAGGAAGTGTCGGAAGGAAGGAATGAAAGGAAGGAAGGAAGGAAGGAAGGAAGGAAGGAAGGAAGGAAGGAAGGAAGGAAGTGTCGGAAGGAAGGAAGGAAGTGTCAGAAGGAAGTGTCGGAAGGAAGTGTCTGAAGGAAGGAAGGAAGGAAGTGTCGGAAGGAAGTGTCGGAAGGAAGTGTCGGAAGGAAGTGTCGGAAGGAAGGAAGGAAGTGTCGGTCGGAAGGAAGTGTGGGAAGGAAGTGTGGGAAGGAAGTGTCGGAAGGAAGTGTCGGAAGGAAGTGTCGGAAGGAAGTGTCGGAAGGAAGTGTCGGAAGGAAGGAAGGAAGGAAGGAAGGAAGGAAGGAAGGAAGGAAGTGTCGGAAGGAAGGAAGGAAGTGTCGGAAGGAAGTGTCTGAAGTGTCGGAAGTATCGGAAGTGTAGGAAGGAAGGAAGGAAGGAAGGAAGGAAGTGTCGGAAGGAAGGAAAGAAGTGTCGGAAGGAAGGAAGTGTCGGAAGGAAGTGTCGGAAGGAAGGAAGTGTCGGAAGGAAGGAAGGAAGGAAGGAAGGAAGGAAGGAAGGAAGGAAGTGTCGGAAGGAAGTGTCGGAAGGAAGGAAGGAAGGAAGGAAGGAAGGAAGGAAGGAAGGAAGGACGGAAGTGTCGGACGGAAGGAAGTGTCGGAAGGAAGGAAGTGTCGGAAGGAAATGTCAGAAGGATGGAAGTGTCGGAAGGAAGGAGGGAAGGAAGGAAGGAAGGAAGGAAGGAAGGAAGGAAGGAAGGAAGGAAGGAAGGAAGGAAGGAAGGAAGGAAGGAAGGAAGTGTCGGAAGGAAGGAAGGAAGTGTCGGTCGGAAGGAAGTGTCCGAAGGAAGTGTCGGAAGGAAGGAAGTGTCTGACGGAAGGAAGTGTCGGAAGGAAGGAAGGAAGGAAGGAAGGAAGGAAGTGTCGGAAGGAAGGGTCGGAAGAAAGGAAGTGTCGGAAGGAAGTGTCGGAAGTAAGTGTCGGAAGGAAGTGTCGGAAGGAAGGAAGGAAGGAAGTGTCGGAAGGAAGGAAGTGTTGGAAGGAAGTGTCGGAAGGAAGTGTCGGAAGTGTCGGAAGTGTCGGAAGGAAGGAAGTGTCGGAAGGAAGTGTCGGAAGGAAGTGTCGGAAGGAAGTGTCGGAAGGAAGGAAGTGTCGGAAGTGTCGGAAGGAAGGAAGTGTCGGAAGGAAGGAAGGAAGGAAGGAAGTGTCGGAAGGAAGTGTCGGAAGGAAGTGTCGGAAGGAAGTGTCGGAAGGAAGGAAGTGTCGGAAGTGTCGGAAGAAAGGAGGAAGGAAGGAAGTGTCGGAAGGAAGGAAGGAAGTGTCGGAAGGAAGGAAGTGTCGGAAGGAAGTGTCGGAAGGAAATGTCAGAAGGATGGAAGTGTCGGAAGGAAGGAAGGAAGTGTCGGTCGGAAGGAAGTGTCGGAAGGAAGTGTCGGAAGGAAGTGTCGGAAGGAAGGAAGTGTCTGACGGAAGGAAGTGTCGGAAGGAAGGAAGGAAGGAAGGAAGGAAGGAAGGAAGGAAGGAAGGAAGGAAGGAAGGAAGTGTCGGAAGGAAGTGTCGGAAGGAAGGAAGGAAGTGTCGGTCGGAAGGAAGTGTCGGAAGGAAGTGTCGGAAGGAAGTGTCGGAAGGAAGGAAGGAAGGAAGTGTTGGAAGTAAGTGTCGGAAGGAAGTGTCGGATGGAAGTGTCGGAAGGAAGTTTCGGAAGGAAGGAAGGAAGTGTCGGAAGGAAGGAAGGAAGTGTCGGAAGTGTCGGAAGTGTCGGAAGTGTCGGAAGGAAGGAAGTGTCGGAAGGAAGTGTCGGAAGGATGTGTCGGAAGGAAGGAAGGAAGTGTCGGAATGAAGTGTCGGATGGAAGGAAGGAAGTGTCGGAAGGAAGTGTCGGAAGGAAGTGTCGGAAGGAAGGAAGTATCGGAAGGAAGTGTCGGAAGGAAGTGTCGGAAGGAAGTGTCGGAAGGAAGGAAGGAAGTGTCGGAAGGAAGTGTCGGTAGTGTCGGAAGTGTCGGAAGTGTCGGAAGGAAGGAAGGAAGTGTCGGAAGGAAGGAAGGAAGTGTCGGAAGGAAGGAAGGAAGTGTCGGAAGGAAGGAAGGAAGTGTCGGAAGGAAGGAAGTGTCGGAAGGAAGGAAGTGTCGGAAGGAAGTGTCGGAAGTGTCGGAAGTGTCGGAAGGAAGGAAGGAAGGAAGTGTCGGAAGGAAGTGTCAGAAGGAAGGAAGTGTCGGAAGGAAGGAAGTGTCGGAAGGAAGTGTCGGAAGGAAGTGTCGGAAGGAAGGAAGTGTCAGAAGGAAGTGTCAGAAGGAAGGAAGTGTCGGAAGGAAGGAAGGAAGTGTCGGAAGGAAGTGTCGGAAGGAAGTGTCGGAAGGAATTGTCGGAAGGAAGGAAGTGTCGGAAGGAAGTGTCGGAAGGAAGGAAAGAAGGAAGGAAGGAAGGAAGGAAGTGTCGGAAGGAAGTGTCGGAAGGAAGGAAGGAAGGAAGTGTCGGAAGGAAGGAAGGAAGTGTCGGAAGGAAGTGTCGGAAGGAAGTGTCGGAAGGAAGGAAGTGTCGGAAGGAAGGAAGGAAGGAAGGAAGGAAGGAAGGAAGGAAGGAAGTGTCGGAAGGAAGGAAGGAAGTGTCAGAAGGAAGTGTCGGAAGGAAGTGTCGGAAGGAAGGAAGGAAGGAAGGAAGGAAGGAAGGAAGGAAGGAAGGAAGGAAGGAAGGAAGTGTCGGAAGGAAGTGTCGGAAGGAAGTGTCGGAAGGAAGGAAGGAAGTGTCGGTCGGAAGGAAGTGTGGGAAGGAAGTGTCGGAAGGAAGGAAGGAAGTGTCGGAAGGAAGTGTCGGAAGGAAGTGTCGGAAGGAAGTGTCGGAAGGAAGTGTCGGAAGGAAGGAAGGAAGGAAGGAAGGAAGTGTCGGAAGGAAGGAAGGAAGTGTCGGAAGGAAGTGTCTGAAGTGTCGGAAGTGTCGGAAGTGTAGGAAGGAAGGAAGGAAGGAAGGAAGGAAGTGTCGGAAGGAAGGAAAGAAGTGTCGGAAGGAAGGAAGTGTCGGAAGGAAGTGTCGGAAGGAAGGAAGGATGTGTCGGAAGGAAGTGTCGGAAGGAAGGAAGGAAGGAAGGAAGTGTCGGAAGGAAGTGTCGGAAGGAAGGAAGGAAGGAAGGAAGGAAGGAAGGAAGGAAGTGTCGGACGGAAGGAAGTGTCGGAAGGAAGGAAGTGTCGGAAGGAAATGTCAGAAGGATGGAAGTGTCGGAAGGAAGGAAGGAAGGAAGGAAGGAAGGAAGGAAGGAAGGAAGGAAGGAAGGAAGGAAGTGTCGGAAGGAAGTGTCGGAAGGAAGGAAGGAAGTGTCGGTCGGAAGGAAGTGTCGGAAGGAAGTGTCGGAAGGAAGTGTCGGAAGGAAGGAAGTGTCTGACGGAAGGAAGTGTCGGAAGGAAGGAAGGAAGGAAGGAAGGAAGGAAGGAAGGAAGGAAGGAAGTGTCAGAAGGAAGTGTCAGAAGGAAGTGTCGGAAGGAAGGAAGGAAGGAAGGAAGGAAGGAAGGAAGGAAGGAAGTGTCGGAAGGAAGTGTCGGAAGGAAGTGTCGGAAGGAAGGAAGGAAGTGTCGGTCGGAAGGAAGTGTGGGAAGGAAGTGTCGGAAGCAAGGAAGGAAGTGTCGGAAGGAAGTGTCGGAAGGAAGTGTCGGAAGGAAGTGTCGGAAGGAAGAAAGGAAGGAAGGAAGGAAGGAAGTGTCGGAAGTGTCGGAAGTGTCGGAAGTGTCGGAAGTGTCGGAAGTGTCGGAAGTGTCGGAAGGAAGGAAGTGTCGGAAGGAAGTGTCAGAAGAAGGAAGGAAGTGTCGGAAGGAAGTGTCGGAAGGAAGTGTCGGAAGGAAGTGTCGGAAGGAAGGAAGTGTCGGAAGGAAGTGTCGGAAGGAAGTGTCGGAAGGAAGTGTCGGAAGGAAGTGTCGGAAGGAAGGAAGGAAGGAAGGAAGGAAGGAAGTGTCGGAAGGAAGGAAGGCAGTGTCGGAAGGAAGTGTCTGAAGTGTCGGAAGTGTCGGAAGTGTAGGAAGGAAGGAAGGAAGGAAGGAAGGAAGGAAGTGTCGGAAGGAAGGAAAGAAGTGTCGGAAGGAAGGAAGTGTCGGAAGGAAGTGTCGGAAGGAAGGAAGTGTCGGAAGGAAGGAAGTGTCGGAAGGAAGGAAGGAAGGAAGGAAGGAAGGAAGGAAGGAAGGAAGGAAGTGTCGGAAGGAAGTGTCGGAAGGAAGGAAGGAAGGAAGGAAGGAAGGAAGGAAGGAAGGAAGGAAGTGTCGGACGGAAGGAAGTGTCGGAAGGAAGGAAGTGTCGGAAGGAAGTGTCGAAAGGAAGTGTCAGAAGGAAGGAAGTGTCGGAAGTGTCGGAAGTGTCGGAAGTGTCGGAAGGAAGGAAGGAAGGAAGGAAGGAAGGAAGGAAGTGTCGGAAGGAAGGAAGGAAGTGTCGGAAGTGTCGGAAGTGTCGGAAGTGTCGGAAGGAAGGAAGGAAGGAAGTGTCGGAAGGAAGGAAGGAAGTGTCGGAAGGAAGGAAGTGTCGGAAGGAAGTGTTGGAAGGAAGTGTCAGAAGGAAGGAAGTGTCGGAAGGAAGGAAGGAAGTGTCGGAAGGAAGTGTCGGAAGGAAGTGTCGGAAGGAAGTGTCGGGAGGAAGTGTCGGAAGGAAGGAAGGAAGGAAGGAAGGAAGGAAGGAAGGAAGGAAGTGTCGGAATGAAGGAAGGAAGGAAGGAAGTGTCGGAAGGAAGGAAGTGTCGGAAGGAAGTGTCGGAAGGAAGGAAGTGTCGGACGGAAGGAAGTGTCGGAAGGAAGTGTCGGAAGGAAGTGTCGGAAGGAAGGAAGGAAGGAAGGAAGAAAGGAAGGAAGGAAGGAAGTGTCGGAAGGAAGGAAGGTAGGAAGGAAGTGTCGGAAGGAAGGAAGGAAGTGTCGGAAGTGTCGGAAGTGTCGGAAGGAAGGAAGTGTCGGAAGGAAGTGTCGGAAGGAAGTGTCGGAAGGAAGTGTCGGAAGGAAGGAAGGAAGGAAGGAAGGAAGGAAGGAAGGAAGGAAGGAAGGAAGTGTCGGAAGGAAGGAAGGAAGGAAGGAAGGAAGTGTCGGAAGGAAGTGTCGGAAGGAAGTGTCGGAAGGAAGGAAGTGTCGGAAGTGTCGGAAGTGTCGGAAGTGTCGGAAGTGTCGGAAGGAAGGAAGGAAGGAAGGAAGGAAGTGTCGGAAGGAAGGAAGGAAGGAAGTGTCGGAAGGAAGGAAGGAAGTGTCGGAAGGAAGGAAGTGTCGGAAGGAAGTGTTGGAAGGAAGTGTCAGAAGGAAGGAAGTGTCGGAAGGAAGGAAGGAAGTGTCGGAAGGAAGTGTCGGAAGGAAGTGTCGGAAGGAAGTGTCGGGAGGAAGTGTCGGAAGGAAGGAAGGAAGGAAGGAAGTGTCGGAATGAAGGAAGGAAGGAAGGAAGGAAGTGTCGGAAGGAAGGAAGTGTCGGAAGGAAGTGTCGGAAGGAAGGAAGTGTCGGACGGAAGGAAGTGTCGGAAGGAAGTGTCGGAAGGAAGTGTCGGAAGGAAGGAAGGAAGGAAGGAAGGAAGGAAGGAAGGAAGTGTCGGAAGGAAGGAAGGAAGGAAGGAAGGAAGGAAGGAAGGAAGGAAGTGTCGGAAGGAAGGAAAGAAGTGTCGGAAGGATGGAAGTGTCGGAAGGAAGGAAGGAAGGAAGGAAGGAAGGAAGGAAGGAAGGAAGGAAGGAAGGAAGTGTCGGAAGGAAGTGTCGGAAGGAAGTGTCGGAAGGAAGGAAGGAAGGAAGGAAGGAAGGAAGTGTCGGAAGGAAGGAAGTGTCGGAAGGAAGTGTCGGAAGGAAGTGTCGGAAGGAAGGAAGTGTCGGAAGTGTCGGAAGAAAGGAAGGAAGGAAGGAAGTGTCGGAAGGAAGGAAGGAAGTGTCGGAAGGAAGGAAGGAAGTGTCGGAAGTGTCGGAAGTGTCGGAAGTGTCGGAAGGAAGGAAGGAAGGAAGTGTCGGAAGGAAGGAAGGAAGTGTCGGAAGGAAGGAAGTGTCGGAAGGAAGTGTCGGAAGGAAGTGTCAGAAGGAAGGAAGTGTCGGAAGGAAGGAAGGAAGTGTCGGAAGGAAGGAAGGAAGTGTCGGAAGGAAGGAAGTGTCGGAAGGAAGTGTCGGAAAGAAGGAAGTGTCGGAAGGAAGGAAGTGTCGGAAGGAAGTGTCGGAAGTAAGTGTCGGAAGGAAGTGTCGGAAGGAAGGAAGGAAGGAAGTGTCGGAAGGAAGGAAGTGTTGGAAGGAAGTGTCGGAAGGAAGTGTCGGAAGTGTCGGAAGTGTCGGAAGGAAGGAAGTGTCGGAAGGAAGTGTCGGAAGGAAATGTCGGAAGGAAGTGTCGGAAGGAAGGAAGTGTCGGAAGTGTCGGAAGGAAGGAAGTGTCGGAAGGAAGTGTCGGAAGGAAGGAAGTGTCGGAAGTGTCGGAAGAAAGGAGGAAGGAAGGAAGTGTCGGAAGGAAGTGTCGGAAGGAAGTGTCGGAAGGAAGGAAGTGTCGGAAGTGTCGGAAGTGTCGGAAGTGTCGGAAGTGTCGGAAGGAAGGAAGGAAGGAAGGAAGGAAGGAAGTGTCGGAAGGAAGGAAGGAAGGAAGTGTCGGAAGGAAGGAAGGAAGTGTCGGAAGGAAGGAAGTGTCGGAAGGAAGTGTTGGAAGGAAGTGTCAGAAGGAAGGAAGTGTCGGAAGGAAGGAAGGAAGTGTCGGAAGGAAGTGTCGGAAGGAAGTGTCGGAAGGAAGTGTCGGGAGGAAGTGTCGGAAGGAAGGAAGGAAGGAAGGAAGTGTCGGAATGAAGGAAGGAAGGAAGGAAGTGTCGGAAGGAAGGAAGTGTCGGAAGGAAGTGTCGGAAGGAAGGAAGTGTCGGACGGAAGGAAGTGTCGGAAGGAAGTGTCGGAAGGAAGTGTCGGAAGGAAGGAAGGAAGGAAGGAAGGAAGGAAGGAAGGAAGTGTCGGAAGGAAGGAAGGAAGGAAGGAAGGAAGGAAGGAAGGAAGTGTCGGAAGGAAGGAAAGAAGTGTCGGAAGGATGGAAGTGTCGGAAGGAAGGAAGGAAGGAAGGAAGGAAGGAAGGAAGGAAGGAAGTGTCGGAAGGAAGTGTCGGAAGGAAGTGTCGGAAGGAAGGAAGGAAGGAAGGAAGGAAGGAAGGAAGGAAGGAAGTGTCGGAAGGAAGGAAGTGTCGGAAGGAAGTGTCGGAAGGAAGTGTCGGAAGGAAGGAAGTGTCGGAAGTGTCGCGGAAGTGTCGGAAGAAAGGAAGGAAGGAAGGAAGTGTCGGAAGGAAGGAAGGAAGTGTCGGAAGGAAGGAAGGAAGTGTCGGAAGTGTCGGAAGTGTCGGAAGTGTCGGAAGGAAGGAAGGAAGGAAGTGTCGGAAGGAAGGAAGGAAGTGTCGGAAGGAAGGAAGTGTCGGAAGGAAGTGTCGGAAGGAAGTGTCAGAAGGAAGGAAGTGTCGGAAGGAAGGAAGGAAGTGTCGGAAGGAAGGAAGGAAGTGTCGGAAGGAAGGAAGTGTCGGAAGGAAGTGTCGGAAAGAAGGAAGTGTCGGAAGGAAGGAAGTGTCGGAAGGAAGTGTCGGAAGGAAGGAAGGAAGGAAGTGTCGGAAGGAAGGAAGTGTTGGAAGGAAGTGTCGGAAGGAAGTGTCGGAAGTGTCGGAAGTGTCGGAAGGAAGGAAGTGTCGGAAGGAAGTGTCGGAAGGAAGTGTCGGAAGGAAGTGTCGGAAGGAAGGAAGTGTCGGAAGTGTCGGAAGGAAGGAAGTGTCGGAAGGAAGTGTCGGAAGGAAGGAAGTGTCGGAAGTGTCGGAAGAAAGGAGGAAGGAAGGAAGTGTCGGAAGGAAGGAAGGAAGTGTCGGAAGGAATGAAGTGTCGGAAGGAAGTGTCGGAAGGAAATGTCAGAAGGATGGAAGTGTCGGAAGGAAGGAAGGAAGTGTCGGAAGGAAGGAAGGAAGGAAGGAAGGAAGGAAGGAAGGAAGTGTCGGAAGGAAGGAAGGAAGTGTCAGTCGGAAGGAAGTGTCGGAAGGAAGTGTCGGAAGGAAGTGTCGGAAGGAAGGAAGTGTCTGACGGAAGGAAGTGTCGGAAGGAAGGAAGGAAGGAAGGAAGGAAGGAAGGAAGGAAGGAAGGAAGTGTCGGAAGGAAGTGTCGGAAGGAAGGAAGGAAGTGTCGGTCGGAAGGAAGTGTCGGAAGGAAGTGTCGGAAGGAAGTGTCGGAAGGAAGGAAGGAAGGAAGTGTTGGAAGTAAGTGTCGGAAGGAAGTGTCGGATGGAAGTGTCGGAAGGAAGTTTCGGAAGGAAGGAAGGAAGTGTCGGAAGGAAGGAAGGAAGTGTCGGAAGTGTCGGAAGTGTCGGAAGTGTCGGAAGGAAGGAAGTGTTGGAAGGAAGTGTCGGAAGGATGTGTCGGAAGGAAGGAAGGAAGTGTCGGAATGAAGTGTCGGATGGAAGGAAGGAAGTGTCGGAAGGAAGTGTCGGAAGGAAGTGTCGGAAGGAAGGAAGTATCGGAAGGAAGTGTCGGAAGGAAGTGTCGGAAGGAAGTGTCGGAAGGAAGGAAGGAAGTGTCGGAAGGAAGTGTCGGAAGTGTCGGAAGTGTCGGAAGTGTCGGAAGGAAGGAAGGAAGTGTCGGAAGGAAGGAAGGAAGTGTCGGAAGGAAGGAAGTGTCGGAAGGAAGGAAGTGTCGGAAGGAAGTGTCGGAAGTGTCGGAAGTGTCGGAAGGAAGGAAGGAAGGAAGGAAGTGTCGGAAGGAAGTGTCAGAAGGAAGGAAGTGTCGGAAGGAAGGAAGTGTCGGAAGGAAGTGTCGGAAGGAAGTGTCGGAAGGAAGGAAGTGTCGGAAGGAAGTGTCGGAAGGAAGGAAGTGTCGGAAGGAAGGAAGGAAGTGTCGGAAGGAAGTGTCGGAAGGAAGTGTCGGAAGGAAGTGTCGGAAGGAAGGAAGTGTCGGAAGGAAGTGTCGGAAGGAAGGAAGGAAGGAAGGAAGGAAGGAAGGAAGTGTCGGAAGGAAGTGTCGGAAGGAAGGAAGGAAGGAAGTGTCGGAAGGAAGGAAGGAAGTGTCGGAAGGAAGTGTCGGAAGGAAGTGTCGGAAGGAAGGAATGAAAGGAAGGAAGGAAGGAAGGAAGGAAGGAAGGAAGGAAGGAAGGAAGGAAGGAAGGAAGGAAGTGTCGGAAGGAAGGAAGGAAGTGTCAGAAGGAAGGTCGGAAGGAAGTGTCTGAAGGAAGGAAGGAAGGAAGGAAGGAAGGAAGGATGGGAAGGAAAGGAAGGAAGGAAGTGTCGGAAGGAAGTGTCGGAAGGAAGTGTCGGAAGGAAGGAAGGAAGTGTCGGTCGGAAGGAAGTGTGGGAAGGAAGTGTCGGAAGGAAGGAAGGAAGTGTCGGAAGGAAGTGTCGGAAGGAAGTGTCGGAAGGAAGTGTCGGAAGGAAGTGTCGGAAGGAAGTGTCGGAAGGAAGGAAGGAAGGAAGGAAGGAAGGAAGGAAGGAAGTGTCGGAAGGAAGGAAGGAAGTGTCGGAAGGAAGTGTCTGAAGTGTCGGAAGTGTCGGAAGTGTAGGAAGGAAGGAAGTAAGGAAGGAAGGAAGTGTCGGAAGGAAGGAAAGAAGTGTCGGAAGGAAGGAAGTGTCGGAAGGAAGTGTCGGAAGGAAGGAAGTGTCGGAAGGAAGGAAGGAAGGAAGGAAGGAAGGAAGGAAGTGTCGGAAGGACGTGTCGGATGGAAGGAAGGAAGGAAGGAAGGAAGGAAGGAAGGAAGGACGGAAGTGTCGGACGGAAGGAAGTGTCGGAAGGAAGGAAGTGTCGGAAGGAAATGTCAGAAGGATGGAAGTGTCGGAAGGAAGGAAGGAAGGAAGGAAGGAAGGAAGGAAGGAAGGAAGTGTCGGAAGGAAGTGTCGGAAGGAAGGAAGGAAGTGTCGGTCGGAAGGAAGTGTCGGAAGGAAGTGTCGGAAGGAAGTGTCGGAAGGAAGGAAGTGTCTGACGGAAGGAAGTGTCGGAAGGAAGGAAGGAAGGAAGGAAGGAAGTAAGTGTCGGAAGGAAGGAAGTGTCGGAAGGAAGTGTCGGAAGTAAGTGTCGGAAGGAAGTGTCGGAAGGAAGGAAGGAAGGAAGTGTCGGAAGGAAGGAAGTGTTGGAAGGAAGTGTCGGAAGGAAGTGTCGGAAGTGTCGGAAGTGTCGGAAGGAAGGAAGTGTCGGAAGGAAGTGTCGGAAGGAAGTGTCGGAAGGAAGTGTCGGAAGGAAGGAAGTGTCGGAAGTGTCGGAAGGAAGGAAGTGTCGGAAGGAAGGAAGGAAGGAAGGAAGGAAGGAAGTGTCGGAAGGAAGTGTCGGAAGGAAGTGTCGGAAGGAAGTGTCGGAAGGAAGGAAGTGTCGGAAGTGTCGGAAGAAAGGAGGAAGGAAGGAAGTGTCGGAAGGAAGGAAGGAAGTGTCGGAAGGAAGAAGTGTCGGAAGGAAGTGTCGGAAGGAAATGTCAGAAGGATGGAAGTGTCGGAAGGAAGGAAGGAAGTGTCGGAAGGAAGGAAGGAAGGAAGGAAGGAAGGAAGAAAGGAAGGAAGGAAGGAAGTGTCGGAAGGAAGGAAGGAAGTGTCGGTCGGAAGGAAGTGTCGGAAGGAAGTGTCGGAAGGAAGTGTCGGAAGGAAGGAAGTGTCTGACGGAAGGAAGTGTCGGAAGGAAGGAAGGAAGGAAGGAAGGAAGGAAGGAAGGAAGGAAGGAAGGAAGGAAGTGTCGGAAGGAAGTGTCGGAAGGAAGGAAGGAAGTGTCGGTCGGAAGGAAGTGTCGGAAGGAAGTGTCGGAAGGAAGTGTCGGAAGGAAGGAAGGAAGGAAGTGTTGGAAGTAAGTGTCGGAAGGAAGTGTCGGATGGAAGTGTCGGAAGGAAGTTTCGGAAGGAAGGAAGGAAGTGTCGGAAGGAAGGAAGGAAGTGTCGGAAGTGTCGGAAGTGTCGGAAGTGTCGGAAGGAAGGAAGTGTCGGAAGGAAGTGTCGGAAGGATGTGTCGGAAGGAAGGAAGGAAGTGTCGGAATGAAGTGTCGGATGGAAGGAAGGAAGTGTCGGAAGGAAGTGTCGGAAGGAAGTGTCGGAAGGAAGGAAGTATCGGAAGGAAGTGTCGGAAGGAAGTGTCGGAAGGAAGTGTCGGAAGGAAGGAAGGAAGTGTCGGAAGGAAGTGTCGGAAGTGTCGGAAGTGTCGGAAGTGTCGGAAGGAAGGAAGGAAGTGTCGGAAGGAAGTGTTGGAAGGAAGTGTCGGAAGGAAGGAAGGAAGTGTCGGAAGGAAGGAAGGAAGTGTCGGAAGGAAGGAAGTGTCGGAAGGAAGGAAGTGTCGGAAGGAAGTGTCGGAAGTGTCGGAAGTGTCGGAAGGAAGGAAGGAAGGAAGTGTCGGAAGGAAGTTTCAGAAGGAAGGAAGTGTCGGAAGGAAGGAAGTGTCGGAAGGAAGTGTCGGAAGGAAGTGTCGGAAGGAAGGAAGTGTCAGAAGGAAGTGTCGGAAGGAAGGAAGTGTCGGAAGGAAGGAAGGAAGTGTCGGAAGGAAGTGTCGGAAGGAAGTGTCGGAAGGAATTGTCGGAAGGAAGGAAGTGTCGGAAGGAAGTGTCGGAAGGAAGGAAGGAAGGAAGGAAGGAAGGAAGGAAGTGTCGGAAGGAAGTGTCGGAAGGAAGTGTCGAAGGAAGGAAGGAAGGAAGTGTCGGAAGGAAGGAAGGAAGTGTCGGAAGGAAGTGTCGGAAGGAAGTGTCGGAAGGAAGGAATGAAAGGAAGGAAGGAAGGAAGGAAGGAAGGAAGGAAGTAAGTGTCGGAAGGAAGGAAGGAAGTGTCGGAAGGAAGGAAGGAAGTGTCGGAAGGAAGTGTCGGAAGGAAGTGTCGGAAGGAAGGAATGAAAGGAAGGAAGGAAGGAAGGAAGGAAGGAAGGAAGGAAGGAAGGAAGGAAGGAAGGAAGGAAGTGTCGGAAGGAAGGAAGGAAGTGTCAGAAGGAAGTGTCGGAAGGAAGTGTCTGAAGGAAGGAAGGAAGGAAGTGTCGGAAGGAAGTGTCGGAAGGAAGTGTCGGAAGGAAGTGTCGGAAGGAAGGAAGGAAGTGTCGGTCGGAAGGAAGTGTGGGAAGGAAGTGTGGGAAGGAAGTGTCGGAAGGAAGTGTCGGAAGGAAGTGTCGGAAGGAAGTGTCGGAAGGAAGTGTCGGAAGGAAGGAAGGAAGGAAGGAAGGAAGGAAGGAAGGAAGGAAGGAAGTGTCGGAAGGAAGGAAGGAAGTGTCGGAAGGAAGTGTCTGAAGTGTCGGAAGTGTCGGAAGTGTAGGAAGGAAGGAAGGAAGGAAGGAAGGAAGTGTCGGAAGGAAGGAAAGAAGTGTCGGAAGGAAGGAAGTGTCGGAAGGAAGTGTCGGAAGGAAGGAAGTGTCGGAAGGAAGGAAGGAAGGAAGGAAGGAAGGAAGGAAGGAAGGAAGGAAGTGTCGGAAGGAAGTGTCGGAAGGAAGGAAGGAAGGAAGGAAGGAAGGAAGGACGGAAGTGTCGGACGGAAGGAAGTGTCGGAAGGAAGGAAGTGTCGGAAGGAAATGTCAGAAGGATGGAAGTGTCGGAAGGAAGGAGGGAAGGAAGGAAGGAAGGAAGGAAGGAAGGAAGGAAGGAAGGAAGGAAGGAAGTGTCGGAAGGAAGTGTCGGAAGGAAGGAAGGAAGTGTCGGTCGGAAGGAAGTGTCGGAAGGAAGTGTCGGAAGGAAGTGTCGGAAGGAAGGAAGTGTCTGACGGAAGGAAGTGTCGGAAGGAAGGAAGGAAGGAAGGAAGGAAGGAAGGAAGTGTCGGAAGGAAGGGTCGGAAGAAAGGAAGTGTCGGAAGGAAGTGTCGGAAGTAAGTGTCGGAAGGAAGTGTCGGAAGGAAGGAAGGAAGGAAGTGTCGGAAGGAAGGAAGTGTTGGAAGGAAGTGTCGGAAGGAAGTGTCGGAAGTGTCGGAAGTGTCGGAAGGAAGGAAGTGTCGGAAGGAAGTGTCGGAAGGAAGTGTCGGAAGGAAGTGTCGGAAGGAAGGAAGTGTCGGAAGTGTCGGAAGGAAGGAAGTGTCGGAAGGAAGGAAGGAAGGAAGGAAGTGTCGGAAGGAAGTGTCGGAAGGAAGTGTCGGAAGGAAGTGTCGGAAGGAAGGAAGTGTCGGAAGTGTCGGAAGAAAGGAGGAAGGAAGGAAGTGTCGGAAGGAAGGAAGGAAGTGTCGGAAGGAAGGAAGTGTCGGAAGGAAGTGTCGGAAGGAAATGTCAGAAGGATGGAAGTGTCGGAAGGAAGGAAGGAAGTGTCGGTCGGAAGGAAGTGTCGGAAGGAAGTGTCGGAAGGAAGTGTCGGAAGGAAGGAAGTGTCTGACGGAAGGAAGTGTCGGAAGGAAGGAAGGAAGGAAGGAAGGAAGGAAGGAAGGAAGTGTCGGAAGGAAGTGTCGGAAGGAAGGAAGGAAGTGTCGGTCGGAAGGAAGTGTCGGAAGGAAGTGTCGGAAGGAAGTGTCGGAAGGAAGGAAGGAAGGAAGTGTTGGAAGTAAGTGTCGGAAGGAAGTGTCGGATGGAAGTGTCGGAAGGAAGTTTCGGAAGGAAGGAAGGAAGTGTCGGAAGGAAGGAAGGAAGTGTCGGAAGTGTCGGAAGTGTCGGAAGTGTCGGAAGGAAGGAAGTGTCGGAAGGAAGTGTCGGAAGGATGTGTCGGAAGGAAGGAAGGAAGTGTCGGAATGAAGTGTCGGATGGAAGGAAGGAAGTGTCGGAAGGAAGTGTCGGAAGGAAGTGTCGGAAGGAAGGAAGTATCGGAAGGAAGTGTCGGAAGGAAGTGTCGGAAGGAAGTGTCGGAAGGAAGGAAGGAAGTGTCGGAAGGAAGTGTCGGTAGTGTCGGAAGTGTCGGAAGTGTCGGAAGGAAGGAAGGAAGTGTCGGAAGGAAGGAAGGAAGTGTCGGAAGGAAGGAAGGAAGTGTCGGAAGGAAGGAAGGAAGTGTCGGAAGGAAGGAAGTGTCGGAAGGAAGGAAGTGTCGGAAGGAAGTGTCGGAAGTGTCGGAAGTGTCGGAAGGAAGGAAGGAAGGAAGGAAGTGTCGGAAGGAAGTGTCAGAAGGAAGGAAGTGTCGGAAGGAAGGAAGTGTCGGAAGGAAGTGTCGGAAGGAAGTGTCGGAAGGAAGGAAGTGTCAGAAGGAAGTGTCAGAAGGAAGGAAGTGTCGGAAGGAAGGAAGGAAGTGTCGGAAGGAAGTGTCGGAAGGAAGTGTCGGAAGGAATTGTCGGAAGGAAGGAAGTGTCGGAAGGAAGTGTCGGAAGGAAGGAAAGAAGGAAGGAAGGAAGGAAGGAAGTGTCGGAAGGAAGTGTCGGAAGGAAGGAAGGAAGGAAGTGTCGGAAGGAAGGAAGGAAGTGTCGGAAGGAAGTGTCGGAAGGAAGTGTCGGAAGGAAGGAAGTGTCGGAAGGAAGGAAGGAAGGAAGGAAGGAAGGAAGGAAGGAAGGAAGGAAGTGTCGGAAGGAAGGAAGGAAGTGTCAGAAGGAAGTGTCGGAAGGAAGTGTCGGAAGGAAGGAAGGAAGGAAGGAAGGAAGGAAGGAAGGAAGGAAGGAAGGAAGGAAGGAAGGAAGGAAGGAAGGAAGGAAGTGTTGGAAGGAAGTGTCGGAAGGAAGTGTCGGAAGGAAGGAAGGAAGTGTCGGTCGGAAGGAAGTGTGGGAAGGAAGTGTCGGAAGGAAGGAAGGAAGTGTCGGAAGGAAGTGTCGGAAGGAAGTGTCGGAAGGAAGTGTCGGAAGGAAGTGTCGGAAGGAAGGAAGGAAGGAAGGAAGGAAGTGTCGGAAGGAAGGAAGGAAGTGTCGGAAGGAAGTGTCTGAAGTGTCGGAAGTGTCGGAAGTGTAGGAAGGAAGGAAGGAAGGAAGGAAGGAAGTGTCGGAAGGAAGGAAAGAAGTGTCGGAAGGAAGGAAGTGTCGGAAGGAAGTGTCGGAAGGAAGGAAGGATGTGTCGGAAGGAAGTGTCGGAAGGAAGGAAGGAAGGAAGGAAGTGTCGGAAGGAAGTGTCGGAAGGAAGGAAGGAAGGAAGGAAGGAAGGAAGGAAGGAAGGAAGTGTCGGACGGAAGGAAGTGTCGGAAGGAAGGAAGTGTCGGAAGGAAATGTCAGAAGGATGGAAGTGTCGGAAGGAAGGAAGGAAGGAAGGAAGGAAGGAAGGAAGGAAGGAAGGAAGGAAGGAAGGAAGGAAGGAAGGAAGGAAGTGTCGGAAGGAAGTGTCGGAAGGAAGGAAGGAAGTGTCGGTCGGAAGGAAGTGTCGGAAGGAAGTGTCGGAAGGAAGTGTCGGAAGGAAGGAAGTGTCTGACGGAAGGAAGTGTCGGAAGGAAGGAAGGAAGGAAGGAAGGAAGGAAGGAAGGAAGGAAGGAAGGAAGTGTCAGAAGGAAGTGTCAGAAGGAAGTGTCGGAAGGAAGGAAGGAAGGAAGGAAGGAAGGAAGGAAGGAAGGAAGGAAGGAAGGAAGGAAGTGTCGGAAGGAAGTGTCGGAAGGAAGTGTCGGAAGGAAGGAAGGAAGTGTCGGTCGGAAGGAAGTGTGGGAAGGAAGTGTCGGAAGCAAGGAAGGAAGTGTCGGAAGGAAGTGTCGGAAGGAAGTGTCGGAAGGAAGTGTCGGAAGGAAGAAGGAAGGAAGGAAGGAAGAGGAAGTGTCGGAAGTGTCGGAAGTGTCGGAAGTGTCGGAAGTGTCGGATGTGTCGGAAGTGTCGGAAGGAAGGAAGTGTCGGAAGGAAGTGTCAGAAGAAGGAAGGAAGTGTCGGAAGGAAGTGTCGGAAGGAAGTGTCGGAAGGAAGTGTCGGAAGGAAGGAAGTGTCGGAAGGAAGTGTCGGAAGGAAGTGTCGGAAGGAAGTGTCGGAAGGAAGTGTCGGAAGGAAGGAAGGAAGGAAGGAAGGAAGGAAGGAAGTGTCGGAAGGAAGGAAGGCAGTGTCGGAAGGAAGTGTCTGAAGTGTCGGAAGTGTCGGAAGTGTAGGAAGGAAGGAAGGAAGGAAGGAAGGAAGGAAGTGTCGGAAGGAAGGAAAGAAGTGTCGGAAGGAAGGAAGTGTCGGAAGGAAGTGTCGGAAGGAAGGAAGTGTCGGAAGGAAGGAAGTGTCGGAAGGAAGGAAGGAAGGAAGGAAGGAAGGAAGGAAGGAAGGAAGGAAGGAAGGAAGTGTCGGAAGGAAGTGTCGGAAGGAAGGAAGGAAGGAAGGAAGGAAGGAAGGAAGGAAGTGTCGGACGGAAGGAAGTGTCGGAAGGAAGGAAGTGTCGGAAGGAAGTGTCGAAAGGAAGTGTCAGAAGGAAGGAAGTGTCGGAAGTGTCGGAAGTGTCGGAAGTGTCGGAAGGAAGGAAGGAAGGAAGGAAGGAAGGAAGGAAGGAAGTGTCGGAAGGAAGGAAGGAAGGAAGTGTCGGAAGGAAGGAAGGAAGTGTCGGAAGTGTCGGAAGTGTCGGAAGTGTCGGAAGTGTCGGAAGTGTCGGAAGGAAGGAAGGAAGGAAGTGTCGGAAGGAAGGAAGGAAGTGTCGGAAGGAAGGAAGTGTCGGAAGGAAGTGTCGGAAGGAAGTGTCAGAAGGAAGGAAGTGTCGGAAGGAAGGAAGGAAGTGTCGGAAGGAAGTGTCGGAAGGAAGTGTCGGAAGGAAGTGTCGGAAGGAAGTGTCGGAAGGAAGGAAGGAAGGAAGGAAGGAAGTGTCGGAATGAAGGAAGGAAGGAAGGAAGTGTCGGAAGGAAGGAAGTGTCGGAAGGAAGTGTCGGAAGGAAGGAAGTGTCGGACGGAAGGAAGTGTCGGAAGGAAGTGTCGGAAGGAAGTGTCGGAAGGAAGTGTCGGAAGGAAGGAAGGAAGGAAGAAAGGAAGGAAGGAAGGAAGTGTCGGAAGGAAGGAAGGAAGGAAGGAAGGAAGGAAGGAAGGAAGGAAGGAAGGAAGTGTCGGAAGGAAGTGTCGGAAGGAAGGAAGGAAGGAAGTGTCGGAAGGAAGTGTCGGAAGGAAGTGTCGGATGGAAGTGTTGGAAGGAAGTGTCGGAAGGAAGGAAGGAAGTGTCGGAAAGAAGGAAGGAAGTGTCGGAAGTGTCGGAAGTGTCGGAAGGAAGGAAGTGTCGGAAGGAAGTGTCGGAAGGAAGTGTCGGAAGGAAGGAAGGAAGTGTCGGAAGGAAGTGTCGGAAGGAAGGAAGGAAGGAAGGAAGGAAGTGTCGGAATGAAGGAAGGAAGGAAGGAAGTGTCGGAAGGAAGGAAGTGTCGGAAGGAAGTGTCGGAAGGAAGGAAGTGTCGGACGGAAGGAAGTGTCGGAAGGAAGTGTCGGAAGGAAGTGTCGGAAGGAAGTGTCGGAAGGAAGGAAGGAAGGAAGAAAGGAAGGAAGGAAGGAAGTGTCGGAAGGAAGGAAGGAAGGAAGGAAGGAAGGAAGGAAGGAAGGAAGTGTCGGAAGGAAGTGTCGGAAGGAAGGAAGGAAGGAAGTGTCGGAAGGAAGTGTCGGAAGGAAGTGTCGGATGGAAGTGTTGGAAGGAAGTGTCGGAAGGAAGGAAGGAAGTGTCGGAAAGAAGGAAGGAAGTGTCGGAAGTGTCGGAAGTGTCGGAAGGAAGGAAGTGTCGGAAGGAAGTGTCGGAAGGAAGTGTCGGAAGGAAGGAAGGAAGTGTCGGAAGGAAGTGTCGGAAGGAAGGAAGTGTCGGAAGGAAGTGTCAGAAGTGTCGGAAGTGTCGGAAGGAAGTGTCGGAAGGAAGGAAGGAAGTGTCGGAAGGAAGGAAAGAAGTGTCGGAAGGAAGGAAGTGTCGGAAGGAAGTGTCGGAAGGAAGGAAGTGTCGGAAGGAAGGAAGTGTCGGAAGGAAGGAAGGAAGGAAGGAAGGAAGGAAGGAAGGAAGGAAGGAAGGAAGTGTCGGAAGGAAGTGTCGGAAGGAAGTGTCGGAAGGAAGTGTCGGAAGGAAGTGTCGGAAGGAAGGAAGGAAGGAAGGAAGGAAGTGTCGGAAGGAAGGAAGTGTCGGAAGGAAGTGTCGGAAGGAAGGAAGTGTCGGAAGTGTCGGAAGGAAGGAAGGAAGTGTCGGAAGGAAGGAAGGAAGGAAGTGTCGGAAGGAAGGAAGGAAGTGTCGGAAGTGTCGGAAGTGTCGGAAGTGTCGGAAGGAAGGAAGGAAGGAAGGAAGGAAGGAAGGAAGGAAGGAAGTGTCGGAAGGAAGGAAAGAAGTGTCGGAAGGAAGGAAGTGTCGGAAGGAAGTGTCGGAAGGAAGGAAGTGTCGGAAGGAAGGAAGTGTCGGAAGGAAGGAAGGAAGGAAGGAAGGAAGGAAGGAAGGAAGGAAGGAAGGAAGGAAGGAAGGAAGTGTCGGAAGGAAGTGTCGGAAGGAAGTGTCGGAAGGAAGTGTCGGAAGGAAGGAAGGAAGGAAGGAAGGAAGTGTCGGAAGGGAGGAAGGAAGTGTCGGAAGGAAGTGTCGGAAGGAAGGAAGTGTCGGAAGTGTCGGAAGGAAGGAAGGAAGGAAGGAAGTGTCGGAAGCAAGGAAGGAAGGAAGTGTCGGAAGGAAGGAAGGAAGTGTCGGAAGTGTCGGAAGTGTCGGAAGTGTCGGAAGGAAGGAAGGAAGGAAGGAAGTGTCGGAAGGAAGGAAGTGTCGGAAGGAAGGAAGTGTCGGAAGGAAGTGTCGGAAGGAAGTGTCAGAAGGAAGGAAGTGTCGGAAGGAAGGAAGGAAGTGTCGGAAGGAAGTGTCAGAAGGAAGTGTCGGAAGGAAGTGTCAGAAGGAACTGTCGGAAGGAAGTGTTGGAAGGAAGTGTCGGAAGGAAGGAAGGAAGGAAGGAAGGAAGGAAGGAAGGAAGGAAGTGTCGGAAGGAAGGAAGTGTCGGAAGGAAGTGTCGGAAGGAAGGAAGTGTCGGACGGAAGGAAGTGTCGGAAGGAAGTGTCGGAAGGAAGTGTCGGAAGGAAGGAAGGAAGGAAGAAAGGAAGGAAGGAAGGAAGTGTCGGAAGGAAGTGTCGGAAGGAAGTGTCGGAAGGAAGGATGGAAGTGTCGGTCGGAAGGAAGTGTCGGAAGGAAGTGTCGGAAGGAAGGAAGGAAGGAAGTGTCGGAAGGAAGTGTCGGAAGGAAGTGTCGGATGGAAGTGTTGGAAGGAAATGTCGGAAGGAAGGAAGGAAGTGTCGGAAGGAAGGAAGGAAGTGTCGGAAGTGTCGGAAGTGTCGGAAGGAAGGAAGTGTCGGAAGGAAGTGTCTGAAGGAAGTGTCGGAAGGAAGGAAGGAAGTGTCGGAAGGAAGTGTCGGAAGGAAGGAAGGAAGTGTCGGAAGGAAGGAAGTGTCGGAAGGAAGGAAGTGTCGGAAGGAAGTGTCGGAAGGAAGTGTCGGAAGGAAGGAAGGAAGGAAGGAAGTGTCGGAAGGAAGGAAGGAAGTGTCGGAAGGAAGTGTCGGAAGGAAGTGTCGGAAGGAAGTGTCGGAAGGAAGGAAGTGTCGGAAGGAAGGAAGCGTCGGACGGAAGTTTCGGAAGGAAGTGTCGGAAGGAAGTGTCGGAAGGAAGGAAGTGTCGGAAGTGTCGGAAGTGTCGGAAGGAAGGAAGGAAGGAAGGATGGAAGGAAGTGTCGGAAGGAAGGAAGGAAGGAAGTGTCGGAAGGAAGGAAGGAAGTGTCGGAAGTGTCGGAAGTGTCGGAAGGAAGGAAGTGTCGGAAGGAAGTGTCGGAAGGAAGTGTCGGAAGGAAGGAAGGAAGTGTCGGAAGTAAGGAAGGAAGTGTCGGAAGGAAGGAAGTGTCGGAAGGAAGTGTCGGAAGGAAGGAAGTGTCGGAAGGAAGGAAGTGTCGGAAGGAAGTGTCGGAAGGAAGGAAGTGTCGGAAGGAAGTGTCGGAAGGAAGTGTCGGAAGGAAGTGTCGGAAGGAAGGAAGGAAGGAAGTGTCGGAAGGAAGGAAGGAAGTCTCGGAAGGAAGTGTCGGAAGGAAGTGTCGGAAGGAAGGAAGTGTCGGAAGGAAGTGTCGGAAGGAAGTGTCGGAAGGAAGGAAGGAAGTGTCGGAAGGAAGTGTCGGAAGGAAGGAAGGAAGGAAGGAAGGAAGGAAGGAAGGAAGGAAGGAAGTGTCGGAAGGAAGGAAGTGTCGGAAGGAAGGAAGGAAGGAAGGAAGGAAGGAAGGAAGTGTCGGAAGGAAGGAAGGAAGTGTCGGAAGTGTCGGAAGTGTCGGAAGTGTCGGAAGGAAGGAAGGAAGTGTCGGAAGGAAGGAAGGAAGTGTCGGAAGGAAGGAAGTGTCGGAAGGAAGTGTCGGAAGGAAATGTCAGAAGGAAGGAAGTGTCGGAAGGAAGGAAGGAAGTGTAGGAAGGAAGGAAGGAAGTGTCGGAAGGAAGGAAGTGTCGGAAGGAAGTGTCGGAAGGAAGTGTCGGAAGGAAGGAAGTGTCGGACGGAAGGAAGTGTCAGAAGGAAGGAAGGAAGGAAGGAAGGAAGGAAGTGTCGGAAGGAAGGAAGGAAGGAAGTGTCGGAAGGAAGTGTCGGAAGGAAGTGTCGGAAGGAAGGAAGGAAGTGTCGGTCGGAAGGAAGTGTCGGAAGGAAGTGTCGGAAGGAAGTGTCGGAAGGAAGGAAGGAAGGAAGTGTCGGAATTAAGTGTCGGAAGGAAGTGTCGGATGGAAGTGTCGGAAGGAAGTTTCGGAAGGAAGTGTCGGAAGTGTCGGAAGGAAGGAAGGACGTGTCGGAAGTGTCGGAAGTGTCGGAAGTGTCGGAAGGAAGGAAGTGTCGGAAGGAAGTGTCGAAAGGAAGTGTCAGAAGGAAGGAAGGAAGTGTCGGAAGGAAGTGTCGGAAGGAAGGAAGGAAGGAAGTGTCGGAAGGAAGTGTCGGAAGGAAGTGTCGGAAGGAAGGAAGTGTCGGAAGGAAGTGTCGGAAGGAAGTGTCGGAAGGAAGGAAGGAAGTGTCAGAAGGAAGTGTCGGAAGTGTCGGAAGTGTCGGAAGTGTCGGAAGTGTCGGAAGGAAGGAAGGAAGGAAGGAAGTGTCGGAAGGAAGGAAGGAAGTGTCGGAAAGAAGGAAGTGTCGGAAGGAAGGAAGTGTCGGAAGGAAGTGTCGGAAGTGTCGGAAGTGTCGGAAGGAAGGAAGTGTCGGAAGGAAGTGTCGGAAGGAAGTGTCAGAAGGAAGGAAGTGTCGGAAGGAAGGAAGTGTCGGAAGGAAGTGTCGGAAGGAAGTGTCGGAAGGAAGGAAGTGTCGGAAGGAAGTGTCGGAAGGAAGGAAGTGTCGGAAGGAAGGAAGGAAGTGTCGGAAGGAAGTGTCGGAAGGAAGTGTCGGAAGGATGTTTCGGAAGGAAGGAAGTGTCGGAAGGAAGTGTCGGAAGGAAGGAAGGAAGGAAGGAAGTGTCGGAAGGAAGTGTCGGAAGGAAGTGTCGGAAGGAAGTGTCGGAAGGAAGGAAGGAAGTGTCGGAAGGAAGTGTCGGAAGGAAGTGTCGGAAGGAAGTGTCGGAAGGAAGGAAGGAAGGAAGGAAGGAAGGAAGTGTCGGAAGGAAGGAAGGAAGTGTCGGAAGGAAGGAAGGAAGTGTCAGAAGGAAGTGTCGGAAGGAAGTGTCGGAAGGAAGTGTCGGACGGAAGGAAGGAAGGAAGGAAGGAAGGAAGGAAGGAAGGAAGGAAGGAAGGAAGGAAGTGTCGGAAGGAAGTGTCGGAAGGAAGTGTCGGAAGGAAGGAAGGAAGTGTCGGTCGGAAGGAAGTGTCGGAAGGAAGTGTCGGAAGGAAGGAGTGTCGGAAGGAAGGAAGTGTCGGACGGAAGGAAGTGTCGGAAGGAAGTGTCGGAAGGAAGAAAGGAAGTGTCGGAAGTGTCGGAAGTGTCGGAGGTGTCGGAAGGAAGGAAGGAAGGAAGGAAGGAAGGAAGGAAGGAAGTGTCGGAAGGAAGTGTCGGAAGGAAGTGTCGGATGGAAGTGTCGGAAGGAAGTGTCGGAAGGAAGGAAATGTCGGAAGGAAGGAAGGAAGGAAGGAAGTGTCGGAAGTGTCGGAAGTGTCGGAAGTGTCGGAAGTGTCGAAAGTGTCGGAAGGAAGGAAGGAAGGAAGGAAGGAAGGAAGGTGGAAAACTTTCTGTTTTTCCGAAGTCTTTTGGTCACTGGTCATATTCTGAAGTAATATAAAGTAAATGGACGTAGTGTGGATAGGAAATTGACTGGGAGCCTTTTTTGCTCCCAAACTCTAGAAAGGCAAATATTTGCTGGTTTGATTTAAATAGTTTGGGGTTTTTTTTAATTCTTTTTAGGGAAGGAAGAAAAGCATTCACACAGAAAATGAAAAACTTAGACATCATGACCATTTTATTTTACAACATGATGCAACTTGTAGCAGTGTGCATGCTAGTTTTTCACTGCAGAATAATTCAATTGCTTTTGCCTAGTATCTATGCTGTATTTAGTATACTTTTTGATAGTATTGAAATCTTAAAGGACATATTTCTTCAACACACAGAACTATGTGTAAATGAAATTTAAAAGCACCAAAGATTGGCTTGGAAGAAAATGTAAAGATGTTTGAGGGTAAGCAAATAAGGTAACAGGGAAAAAAAAGACATACTGTAAAAAGCCTCTGCAGAAGAATTGAAAGAAAGTTGAATAAATGCCTGAAACCAGGAAAGAAAATGTGTAAGTTGAATTGTAGAAAGGGGATTAAGTAACTATGATAGAAATAAAGTGATCAGATTTTTCCTTTCACTTGGAAAAATTACATTAAAAAGAAAGGTAGGAAGAAGCAAAAGAGACTGTACATCCTCCTCTGTTGTCTATCCCTGTTTACTTTCCCCTGCAAGCTCTTATACTTCCTTATATGCTCTACACATTAGATTTATTTTCCTTTATCACCAGCGTGATTAGTTTGCATTGCATCCTAATCTCCATTTGCCTGCCTTCGCCATAATACATTAAATTCTGTACACTGAGCTTTTTCCTTAGTCTTCTCACCATTGCGTCTCAGCAGTGCCTTTGCTATGTAATTTGTATCTTCACTGTGCTCTTCCTAACAGCAGAAGTGTGTACATTGGAGTGTTTTGGAATATTTCTAGAACTTTTTATAAATTTGTCCTCCTGTATGTTTACAGGATATATAACAAAGATAGGAAATGTACCTTGTATTTGAAGCAGAAATCATTAAGATTTGCACAGAATTCCACAATCCCAAGAAACCTTGGTATTTTGTACAGAGGAAAAATTTTTGGCTTTCTCAAAAGCTTCTATATTCCAGTGGAGTATTTGTAATGATCACTGTCTTAATCTCGTATCTTTATCTGACCATACATCTATGCCTGTAAGTTGGAAACTTCTTGTAATACCCATTTGACACAGGTGGAACTGAACTACAAAGAGCTACATTGGCTGAGGTCACACAAAAAGAGTAGGAAAACAAAACTGAACCAAATTTTTTGAAGAATCCCTGAAGGTGCACCAACAGACATTACTCCTCTAGAGTAACTGCTTCTAGTATTTTCAGATTTGTATCTCTAGTAGAAAAAAATATATATTTTTCAATATGTAAAAGCAAGCGCCACCTTGAGAAGTATTT
The DNA here is from genome assembly GCF_027887145.1 of Ammospiza caudacuta. Taxonomy (NCBI): domain Eukaryota; kingdom Metazoa; phylum Chordata; class Aves; order Passeriformes; family Passerellidae; genus Ammospiza; species Ammospiza caudacuta. Next base: position 36,121,355 of record NC_080632.1, read on the forward strand.
TTGTTGATAGATACAAAGAATTTATAATATACGTTAACTTGGTGATATCTTTGATCCAGAAGACATACTTCCTACTAATAAAAGGCATTCCAAAGTAAGAAGTATATTTGCTAATGTTATATAAATTATGTGGAAAATGAAGGTAGTAAATTATATATTTCCATGTTTCTTTTCTTTAGTCTAAATACTCCATTTTCTTCCTTATCTTTAATTCATGGAAAAAATTGTATCTCAGAATAGAAAGGAGGAGAGAGAAAGATATATGGCTTGAGGATTATAAGAGAAGTTGTACTCAATATTACTAGTCTTTGGAGATTATTCCACCAAACGTATCAAGAGAAGTGTAGGGAATTTGAGAATTCAACTACCTATGGTGACTGGAAATGCAGAAGCCAAGGAAAACATGAGGAAATGACCCAACTAGAACCAGGAGAGAAAGTACATGGTTAACTAAGTCAATGGGAAGTACTAGGTCAGTACTGGAAGCAAAATACATTGGGACAAACAATTCTGAACAATTACACATACTCACCAAGGAAACTGCAGAAGGATGAAACTAAGTGCCTGAGTAACTTAAGCAGTCTAGAAGGACAGCTGTCAGTGTTACTAAGTATTGAGAGTTCAATGATTGGTGTACACAGGTGTTCTTTAAACATCAATATATTTTTGTATACTTCCGATGGTTGATCATCAACTTCCTTGAAGTGCCTGAATAGTAAACTACATCCTGAGACGGACTCCTAGTTCATTCTAAGAGAACTGAAAGCAGCTACCTTCATTCACTTTTCAAAAAAATATTGAATATTATAAATTTCCACTTTTTTGACCTTCTATCAATGTTATTTAGGGAAAACAAAGACAGAATTTATTTTAATATACCACAAAAACTAAGATAATCAAAATATGCAGCAAATGTCTGCAATTTGTTTTAAAATATAGATATTGACTTGGTTGGAATTTCAATGTAGTGCCTTACACTAAAGTGCCTTACACGAAAGTGGCTTACGCTAAAGATTTTGTGGAAATTAAAGAAAATAGGCCTATTTGTCTTAAGTAACAATAAAAAACCCAATAATTTGCTGCTTATTCCACCTACATCACTACATGGCCTAAGCAGCAGGCAGAACAGATAATAACTGGGCATTCTGTACCCTCACTGGAGGCTTGATTTTTCAAGCACACACCCAAGACTTTACCCAAAAGTGTGAAAAAAAGAAAAGAAAGTCATAATCTAGGCTGTCCAAAATAAACTCTTCAGGATCAGAAATAGCAGCTGTATGTCTCTTTAATCATAAATATTTTCCTTCCTAGCTCTCAGCATGGAAACCTTACTGCCAGTAGAACTGATTTTAATGACAAATAATTGAGGGAAGTTCTCGAGATACATGAACACCACTACAAATTACCAAGCAGGGATGAAGTATGCCCATTCCTTTTATGCCCTGGTGCTTGAGTTCTGCATTAAAACACAAGGTGAATTTATTTAATACTCTTGACCTACCTAACAGATTTGTTGTACAAAACTAAGCTTCCCTTTGTGCAGAGTTTGTTAGGCTTCCCTGCATGGCTTGAAAGCATTTATTCTTTGTCTCTATGAACAAAGGATATTATAGCCAATTTTATATGCTAAGCAATTTTTAAAAGTCAAATTCAGATACCTAGTACTTTTTGCATGAGACAAATTAATTTCATCTACTATACTTTGCAGCTTTGCAAGTGCTTGTATCTTTGGCTATCCTTTATCTTAAAGGTGTCTGATTCTGCTGTTTGACTTTTATTCTTGTACATAAACATATTTCTGCAAAGAAATAGTTTTCTATTCTTAACAGAAAGTCCTTTGAAGTTCAAAAATTTCTAATTTTTGTCTGTGATATAAAATGGACAGATCTCTAATTTCATACTGTAATCACAATTAGCATATTGAAAGATTTACAAGAAAACAAAAGAATCATTCTGCCCTCAGTTCTAAAATTATTGCCACCTGAGGATATAATAATTTAAAAAAAAATTCCCAGTCTGGATATGACTTCAGTATCACATGTTACTTCTGGGCCAGCCAAGGATCTTTACTGTGGTTAGTGGTCTGCAAGACAATGCAAAAGACTTCAATTTGATTCCCTGTTTTTACTTACTTGACCAAACACAGTTACATTTATGCCTATATAACAGCTTTCATCAAAGACTCTCTGAAGATGCACAGCAAGAAAATGCAGAGCTGTTGCTGTTCTTAGGGTGATTTTAGAAAGAAGGAGGACATGCGTTAAATACCAAGAAATTTTAAATAAATTTTTCAAGCTTGAGAATATGTCATTATGGGAGATCTAGATTTTATTATTGCTAAGCATTTCTACTAATGTTAAGTGAACCTACACCTCTCTGTCAAGCCAAAGAAACCTTAGCATCCTCAAAACTTGTTATCTTAGATAGGTCTTACAAGGCAGTTTTCAGAAAAGTCTTCAGCCAGTCTTCACTGGTTTACCAGTGTATCTCCAGTGTGCTCTATTAGCAATGTTCTGGTCAAACCCGAATTAACAAGATTTTTATGACAGAAGCTAATTCTGCACAGAAGTACTGACCATCTACAATGGGTTTCAAGAGTCACGTAAAAGCACTTATCAGGTTTTTTTTCTGCCCTATTTCATAATATCTGTACTGTTTTTGTAACTGGGCTGACAATCTTTGGATCAGCAGTCACAACTACTTGGCCCATCTGTCTTGAAACACATATCATGGAACAGGGCAATTTTGATAATCATAAGGTTGATTGTAATTTCAATAATTACTTTGGTGACAGAGCATATATAATCTTGATAAACTGAAAGAGGCTAAGAAAGGTTTGTTACAAAGTGGCTGGCAAAGAACAACAGAATAAGGTAAAAATAATTAAAAAGAAAGGCTACCTTCTTGGACATTTATCACAGTACTACGGATGGTGTTATCAAGTTAGAGTGGAACATAAACGGAATAGATCAGTATGATATTAAAAGGCAAATCCCATTTTGAGCTGCATTATCAAGACTATTGTATATCATATACAATAGGTAATTACTCTATTGTCTATGGAAGCTTCAGCTATAGCACTACTTGCAAATCAGACCAGGGAACTCGCTGGTATCTATGGTAAATTGATTAGTACTCATGGAAAAGTAACAAAAGTGCTAATAATTTTCAGAAATTCAACGTGAGAAATGTTTGAAGGAAAAGGCATTGTTAGGTGAAGAATTAAAAAAAAAAGAGAAGTCTTCCAGTGTTCAAAAGTCTGCTATGAAGTATGCCTAGGACAGGAAAAGAAGGAAATGGCGTATTTAGAAGAAAAGTATTTTGTTTAGCTATTAAGGAAAACTAACATTAAAGGCAGTGATGTAATGGAGTAGGCCACTTACGAAGGGTATAGTGGGATTTTTTACAAAATTTTGAAACAACATGTCATAGAGATCTTCTATCCATAATAATCTTGTCTCAAAATAGATTACAAGTCCTGATATTTGTTACAAATTGAAAAATCTACAATTACATGAATTCAATGTGACATACATACTGCAGAGATCCAGTTTAAAGGGAAGAAACATATCTTTGTCAGACACAGGCATGATATTGGGTTGTTTGTGTCTCCTGTTCACCACCACAATACACGCTTTTCATCTACAAGATGTGATACCATTAATCTATACATATTTTATATTAATGAATTTTCTTTTCCTTGTATAAGTAAATAAATTTAGAGCCTAAATTATTGAACTAGTCTTTATAGTAATAGAAAAAAAATTAAAGGTTGGACATTAGATTGTTTTGAATAAGACAAAGACAGAATTAAGTATTTTAAGAGCCAGAAGTTGCTTGTTACGTTTTAGTTTTTTTTGCTGGCCCTTTGTTGCAAAATGAGTCTTTGAGTTAGTTGCACTCCTAATATGAATAGTATTTTCTACTGTAGTCCGGAAAAATGTATCTAGTGGTATGCTTCTACACAGATTTCCTGATTAAATGCCTCCTAAAACTATACATGGAGGATGAGATGTCTATGTCTTTCCTCTGCATAAATGGGGCACTCCAATTAAAGACCATCCTTCCTTTCAAATATAGCATTTGTTTTAGCTCTAATTTTAAAGCAATTGTTTCAATTCTATCAACATCCCTTACAAAGCATTAAGCAATGCTTTCATGTATATGCATGTGTATGTGTGTTTTTGGCTGGTCTGTAAAAGCAATAAAGTCACAGAAGAATCTGAAGAAGTTACAATGATGTATTTTTTTGCCTTTTAAGAGAAATACATAAATTGTGTTGGAAGAGCCTAGACTATGCAGTTTCCTTCTAAAAATGTGACTTGGACTGTATTTCAACCATTCTTTAAACTTCTAGGGAGAAGGAAAAGAAAGAGAGAGGAGAAAATATATTGAAACCCTAAGCTGTCCTATATTATTAAAGACATGAAAAGAAAGACTGTATCTGCTATGCTATCTGAAAACTCTGCTAATTAATTGTGATTAGGAGCAGCAAACCTGATATTTCAACTTTTTATTTTTGCTAGACATGTCACTGAACTGAAGGTGCCACAGAACTTTTGCTAAATCCTAACTGCTATGCTAAGTTGTTGTCACAGTTCTTATGTCACAGCTTGTGGTAGTTCTTCAGGAGCAATGTATTTGCTACCAGTGCAATAACAATTAATTTGCAGTAACAGGTCAGCCGGAAGAAACTTAATCAAAGTGATCTGTGAAACAATGTCTCCCTGGCTTGAGACAGATTGTAGAAATCCTTAAAATTTAAAATTTATGCAGTCTAGATCACAAAGGCAAACAGAGTACAGATAACCTTTTTTATTTATGTGTATCCAACATAAAATGACTTTTGCTTATACACAGTGTATTCATTTGTAGAAGTCATAGAGGATAAATGCTCATGAAAGCTTTTCAGGTACACCAACAAGTCACAAACAAGAGAATTAAAATAAACTGTTCAGTGTACAGAGCATAATTTTACAAAGAAAATCTCAGCTGCTACAGACTCAATGTCATTCTCTAAGAAGAACCACTCCTTCTGTGAGAGTATTTCACAAAGAACAGTCTTTCAAATGATAACTTCCTTTGTTTTATCCTTGGAGCCAACATCCTGTCCCCTTCATCTCTAGCTCTGCTCTGAACAGAGGTATTTCTTACCAGTACTGATAAGGTGAATCACATAAATGCAATTAACTTTTATAATAGAAAGTCACATTTTTATATCCTTGAAATCAAATACACTGAGTCTTGTGCCCCGCATAATTAATTTAAACTCACAAACTACAAGTTACTAATGTTGAAAAACCCACATTTTAAGTTTAAACTGGCACTAAAATACTTTGAGGGTTCAAAATGAACCATTTAGACAATGATTCCCTATTTCCCTTATCTTCCTTGTCCATCCATACACATATGTAATAAATTCCTCCAATTAATTTCATACACACACATACACACACACACACTGGTGGGGCAACAAATTTGGAGAAATTGGTTCAAGGTCAAAGAACAACACTTGGGATGTGAAATCAAAATAACTGTAAATGGGGCAGCCAATAAAAAAAGGAAATTCAGAGTTCTATCTGGATAGCACTGTCAATTGCAAACAGTATTTGTCTCATGATCAAATGGTAGAAGTGCATGGACAAAATGTACTTTAAAAAGGAAATCAATTTTTGGACACAATATTTTTAATTTCCTATTTTCTCCAGGTTCCTAAGATTTAAAGTATTGCCAGCTGCAAAGCCTACACCTTCTTTTTGTAATTGTACCTCAACAAAATGAACAAATACAGGAAGTCTATTAGATGTCCCCAACAAAGTGCTTATAATAAAAGCAGTGAGAGTACCTGGTATTCAAACTAGATCTTTGGATGTGAGGGTTACAATCAAGCTTAAGTTCAAACAAGACCTATTAAATATCTGCTATTAGAGTAGTCCACTGCTGGAAGAGGTCAAAATCTAAAATTTGGTCTTTCATAAGGCAAGGATCAAGCTGTCAATTCTTCTGCCTTCTTTTCTTTCTCTTGACATGAAAATCAAATAGTATTGTAAATGTCTTAAAGAAGTTATGATGGATGAGAAATCTTTATGCCACATTATTTAAAGCCGGCTTTATTGTTCTGTACTATATTCAGCTTAGGTTGCCACATCCCTATTAAGCCACCATTTAAGCAAAGTGTGAATAGCAAAAAAAATTTTTTTCTAAAAGTAGGGAAGTCTCAGCAGTAATGTTTCAAAACTAGACATGAAAGATTTTGGGATTTGCCCTGCCATAAAATATTTGACATTTTTGTTGTTTTTAAGATACTGAGCCACCAATCACTATTAGCTCTGCCCGGAGCATTTTATTTGTTAAAACTAATTTATGAGATCAAGCTAAGTGCACAAATACTCACTGTAAGGTACTAGGATGAAATAAGTAAAATCCCATCAACAATTAGAGTCCAGGACAAAAGCAGTAAACTGGATAAGAAAAAATAGAGGGACTTTCCCATCGTGCACACAACTAACTCTACAAGGCAATAACTTTTGACTGGTGTAATATAAGGAAAACAAATGGTAAAACACTAAGAGAACTGAAAAACATTGAGATTCACTTGGGAAAAATACTCTCAAGTGTTACATGAGATAAGCTGAAACATATTCCAGAATGCATACAGAACACTACGTGTGGTCTCTGACTAGCAATTACTCAGTTATAGAAAACAATTTTGATGGACAAAGATTGGAAGTGACAACAGAAAAAGAAGAAACTTCAATCTAGAGAGCTCTTAAATGTAAACATATGTATTCTTATTGGGGAAAGGATGATAAAACTACCAAATAGATCCAAAACATTTATTTTTACTTTTTTTACTACTATAAGTGAATTGCTGAAACTTGCTACACCATATTCCTTTTATCTCTACAGCTGAATAGCTGAATAGTTTTGTTTCTTTCCCTATGTTAAAAATCTTCTAGTGTCCCGTACAAAAACTGTTGTAGAACCACAAAGTAACATCTATATCTATTGATTTTAATATATATTCTTTCAGCTGAGCTCACAAGAGTCCTGGAACCATATTTGTCTTAAAGAAAATCTGCTAATGTTTTGGGGAAAGTTTAGGATAAATCAAACTGTGGTAACAACCTTCAAAAGAGTGCTAGAAAATATTTGGTACAGAGGATATGGTACGAAATGAAAAAAAAAAAAAGGATGTGTTGCAGACAACTTTTTTTCATTCCCCAAAATCACCATTATGACTGGGAGGACTTAACATTAAAGTGCTGGAAAAGCTTTGAATAGCCTTCAATATTTAAGTGCAAGAGGCAAAGAAAACATAATTAGCTATTCTTATTTCACTTCTTCCATGACAAAAATACTTCTTGACTCAGAACACTACTGTATCAGTATTGTTATTTGACATAGTTTCATGAGCCTAATACTGAATTTTGACAGCTGGCTAGCAGGGGTTAGAAGTAGTATGTTCAGAAGTTAAGAAATGTTATCATTACCAGTGTGTACACATTATTATTTCAGCCCTTTCATGTGATGAGTGCACAGCATCTCATGTACTGTTTTCTTCCTGCAACATGTATCTGTATCAAGTACAGAGAAATGACGACATTCACTAAACAGACTGCCTGTATAATGAATGGAGCTTCTTTCCTAATATTCATGCTTAATTTACTGCTAAAATTTTAAGGTGTGATAAACAAAACAGAAAGACGGAACTATGGTTAAAGCAAATGAAGCAATTAAACTTCATCCTGGAGACCGAGATTCTACTGCTGTCTCTGAGCTCCTGTGTGATCCTGTGCAACTGACTTTAAACCAAATGATTACACTTGGTCTCTAGTTTTCCACATCTTGTCTCAGGCTGCTGGGGTTCAGAGTTATGTTTAGGCCAATCCCTTCAGAAGCAGCATCCTTGATACTCTGCCAACATAAGGTCAAACTTCAAATTCCATCAGGAAATTACAATTTGACTAAGAAACCTTTAGACCTTTTTTTTTAAATTAATGCTCAGATATTCTCTCCTAATTATTGACAATGGTTGAAGTTCTCCCAAATATCATAATGGGATAAACTAGCATAAAAATCAAACAAAAAAGAGGGAAAAATGCCAAAAAAGAGAGAAAAAATAAAAGTAAAAAAGGGAAAAGAAGAATCTCTAATATAAAGTGGGAGCCTATCTTTTGTAAATCACGCTATAAGGCAGGTCAGCTGTTGTAAGTAACACTTAGCACAGAAACTTAAAAAAATATTCAGTATGTATATGGATAGTACAGCCATACTCCTAAATAAAATGAATAATTCAGATTAGGACTTCATGATGGCACTGGTCCAATATATTGATGGGTATTTTTGGAATGGATTGTTTGCCCCAGTACAAATTGTGGATTATAGAAAACAGGTCTCATTTTCAGGACTGGGAATAATTCCTCTGTTGGAGATTCTTTCTACTAGAAATGTAAACTCTTTTTTCATTTACATTTCAATTATACCATTCTCTAGAAGTGTTCTGTCCTACCTTGTAACCCATCAGAATATGGGAGATTTCAGTTTGGTACCTTTCAGGACTGGGGCCTTATGTCCCACCTCACCTCTCTTCACTCTGTGGGAAAATCCTCTGGACAACACCTCCAGGTTAGCAAAAAGGGCAAGATTCAAGTGAAGCATAAATTCCTTCTGTGAGAAATAGGATCAAGACAGCAGAGAAATACCACACTCTGGAGCCATCACAATTCAGATGAATTATGGTTCCATTCTTCTCAAGTTGCAGTTACTATTCAGACTCTAGTTTGCAATAGCTTCGTGCTCTAATCTGTGAAAAACAAAAACAACAAACCAACCAACCAAGAAAAACCCCAAAAGCAAAAAAAAAACCTAAACCAACCAAAAGAAAAAGCTCTCCCCAAACCCAAAAGACTCCCCAAAACCCCAAGAAACAGACACAAAAACCCTGAAGAAAATTTATTTTACTTTCTAAGTTTGTTCACACTAATGAATCTCAGACAAGGAATACTGCTAATTCTTTATGGTGGTCATATCTGGTTTTACAGGAAAAGTACAGTGAGAAAGACTTGCTGTATTTATATCTCTGTTGATGAGGCTGAAATTGTTAGAGACACTGTTTTCTTCATTAAAAAATATCACTAGACTGAGAAGCAAATAAAAGCTTAGGCCTTGCACTTACTCTCTGAAACCTTGCACAAAATATCCAAAATGTAAGGTAATTACACACGTTGAGAAGTCATAAGACAGTCCTGTGATACACCATGAGTCTGTATGCTTTTGACACTGAACTGCAAGTAAAGGTCTGTTGTCATAATTTCCCACAATATCAATGATGTGCTGATTTCACAGTCACTGCAGCACTATAAAGAAATAACATGTACTGCGCATGTGGATGGTATAGTATTTTAATGCAGGCTCTATCTTACTTTAATCCCAGAATATACTACACAGTAGACAAACGTGAAAGCAAGAACTCAATGGAAATTTAATACACTATTGTATATGTAACTGAAAGCAAGACTTTGAAAGATGCAAAATTTCTGAAAAACTTGGAGCTTGTTCAGTCTGAAGACTAATGATGTTCAATATTCAAATTCCACCAGTTAGTTATTTTGGTGCTGATCCTGTGAGCAGAAGTATCTTACCCCACAATGTTTACCCTGTAACCCCATACTGTCAACCCACGATTCAGAACTCCCAACAGCTGGCTTGCCTCCAGACATTTTACCTCCTCATCAGCTTTCAAGAGGCTGTAATTTACTGCCAATACAAAAGACATTGGCTTATTGACAGGTCGAAGAAAAAAAAAAGGTTTAAAAATGCTGAATCAAGATAACAAAGGAGTAACTCCATGAAGCTTTATTAGTTTCCATATAAAATTATTCAGAGTCTTTAAAAATAATGTAACTGGAAGCTATTAATGATTGTGCTACACTTAGAGATTCTTTGAAATGAGCAGAGCTTAAATACAATTTTTTATTGATATAAGCTATTATCAATGTAAACTACTAATTTAGTGCATATAGAAATATATTCTTCAAATGCCTAGTCCCAGTTTAAAAAAAAATCATCCAAAGTAGTAAGGAAATCCAGTTTTAAATTTAGTTGAATGGCCATCTATCTACTCTAATACTTTCATAAAGCTGTAACCATTTATAATCTTTGACTCACTTCGGGGAAACTGCACAGAGAAGATTAGCCTTGTGATGGGCATGGCAAATATTTATTCTAGCAGGTGACCATGCCTTTTGCGAGCCAAGGTTGCAGCACTTTTGTTTTTAATTTGCATCAGCCTGCTTTGACCCTTCCCTCCTCCGCGCGAGCAGAGGTGGTTTTGAGGCTCTGAAGGTTTTGACCACGAGGGGGCTGTGTGAACACAATTTTTTGGCAACTTCTTGGCCCTTCCTTGGTTCAAAAGGGCAAATGCGTTTTTATGTACGATAAAATGTGACTTTGAAATAATTAACAAGGTTTTTCTTATCTCTCCCCTTTGACAAAAAACGCACCAAGTCATGGCTTAATTAGTCCCGTGATTTTTTTTAAGAATTCAAACTACTTGAAATCTTCATTGGTCATGGTATTTTCATAAGAAATCCCAAATTCTGATGAATGCAAAATCTTTTGAATCGTCGCTTAGAGCCTGAAACATGCCTTCGAAGATCAAAACTAATCCTGATGAAGTGTGGGTACTGCAAACCTGTCCATAAACTGATATGTATTATGCCTAATCAAGGTATGTGACAAACATCCAGAAAACAAAAATAATTTTTCCCGGAAACAGACATTGAGATATATAATGCCGGGTTTTATGAAAAACTAGTTTTGATACTAATACAGGTAATTTACCCTTCTCTCTTCTGACAGCCATAGGAAATACATAAGTAACAAAGATGCCAAAATATGGTAACAAGCTTGGGAAGCTGGCAATTCCCGGGGACATGCCGTTCATTACAGCAAGCTTACTGTGAGTTCAGTCCATAGCAGATGCAGGAAAAATCAGGAGTGCGGACGGCTACCTCCCGTCTTCTCTCAATTTTTCTCAGTTCCTGCTAGGTCATCTGAGTGTCCAGCTACACCAAAAGGGAGCAAAATGTTCTGTCTGTGTTTCACATCGCCTGGAAAGTTCTCCTCGTGTTCACTTTTTAACGGTCCGGCCGCGTTTAAACCTCGTGTATAAACCTCGTGTTTACACGGCGCCTGACGAGGGGAGCGGGTTGTGACCGCACTGGTGGCCCTCAGCGCCTTCTCAGGCCGGACGCGAGGGACAGCCGGGCTGGCCTGCCCGTCCCCGCAGGTGAAGCCCGGCAGCCCTCAGCCACCTTCCCCCGACCGAGCAGCCCGTGCGACGCAGGTCGGCCCTGCCACCCCCTGGGCGCCGCCGGCGGGGCTCGCGTGGAGATCGGAGCTTCGAAGCGGTAAGGGAAGGTTTCACCGGGGGCAGCGGGGACTGGCGGCCGGCAGTGCGATGCCCCGAGCGCCGGCTCCGTGCGGAGCGGCGCGGGCCGAGCCGCCGGCGGCCGCGGGAGGGCGCGGAACGTCCCGCCCCGCCCCGAGGCCCCGCGGGAGCGCGCCCGGCCGGCCGCCGTGTGCCTGCGTGCCCGGCCAGGGCCGCGGCGGCGACTGCGCTTCCACGGCGCCGCCGGGGCAGGGTTTCGCTCGGTTTGGCTGCTTGTCACACACAGATGTGACTCTTGTCTGTTCCCTGCGAACGTACAACCGTGACGGCTCACCTCCTCCCGCCTCCCTTACCCCCCCCCCCCCCCCCCTCCACAGGAAAAAAAAAAAAAAATCCCACCCTTTTACAAAATATTTCCTCGGATCCCACACCGAGCAGCAGCCGCCGCCGCCGCCGCAGAGCCCTGGGAGCTGATGGAGCAATGGGTGGGAAGCGGGAAACCGGCACCACGAGCAAAAACTTCGCCTAACTTTTCCCTTCCTCTCTAACGCTCTTCCCTCTTCCCCTCCGGCTCCTTACCCCCTCTTCTGGGCTACGCTCCATTTTCCGCCGTCTCTCTGCCCCCTCTCAGCCCTCCCTCCAGCTTTCTTTCGCATTGCCGCCTTCTCTCTCGCTCGCTCCAGCAGCGCCTGGAGCCTATAAGAAAGAGGAGAAGCAGCGGGAGGGACTGCAGCCGCTCGAGGAGCAGCAGGGCGGAGGACGGGAAGGCGAAAGGGGGCAGAGGAGGCAGAGGCGCGGCAGCCCCGCGCGGCGCCGCCGGCCGCCCTCGCCACAAAGTTGGCGGCGGCCGCTGGGTGTTTTTGACAGCTGGGCGCGGGCGGCCTCTGCCGCGGCCCCCGCCTGGCACAGAAAGTTTGCGGGGGAGGGAGCAGGCAGAGGGAAGGGGAAAGAGCAGTCGGGGGTGTGTGTGTGAAAAAATAACCCCCTCTGCCTCCCTGCCTGCCGCCCTCGCCCGAGAGCGCGGGGTTAGAAGGAAGCAGCGCTGCCCTCTCGGACCCGCTCGCAGCCTCCCCCCGCCGCCTCCCCTTCCCCAGCCAAAGATCCCAACAACAACAAACCAACCTGTGGAGGCTCTGACCCGAACCTGGGTCCCTCCCTCCCATCACTTCCAGCTCTCCGCTGAAAGCTCTTTTTCTTTCTCCTTACTGCTCGGGCTGAACTTTGGGGGCTGAAGTTTCGAGAGAGTCAGAGAGAGTGTGGGGGGGAGGGGGGAGAAAGAGACTGTCGCTGCTTCGCTGCTCCTGCAGCTGCTGCCTTTTTTTTTTTTCCTATATTTTTGTGTGTGTGTGTTAGTGGTGCGGGATTTTGTTTTGTTTTGGCTTTTTCTGTCTTTTTAAAATTCTTTTTTAAAGGGGGGGAAAGTATTTTTTTAAATCTCCATTTTTAGTTCAGATCACCTGGGGGGTGGGGGGTGGGAAGGAGAAAGGGAAGGGGGAAAAGAGAGAGAGTGTAGTGCTGAGAGCCCAGAGGCAAAACGAAGGGTGCAGGCACTGCCGCTGAGAGGAGATCGAGAGACAGGGGGTGCACTTGACAACCAGCATGCAGAGATGGTAAGAAGTTTCCAGCAGCCTTTCGTTTTCATTCTAGCCTTTACTTTGGTTTGATTTGATTAATAAATTGTGCAGTGACACAAGCAGCCCTGCTTGTTGTCGGTGTGTTTCAGCCTTCAAAGAAAGAAGCAGCCAGGCAAGGCGAAGGAGGAAGATAATAAATAAATAAATCAGCTTTTTGCTGCGTGGATTGGGGGAAAACAAATGTCTAAGAGGTTGTGCTAAACTTTAAGTGAGTTTGGGGGGTTGAAATGGGATGGCCACATGCTTTTTACCGCCTCCTTCCTTTCACTAAAGATGAGGAGCTAGTGTAAAAAAGTGTTTGCGGAGGGATGGAAGGAGGGAGGGTGAGTGAAGATGGAGTGGGGTTGAGTCGGACACACGGTGGTGTGATCTGTTTTGGCCACCACCTTCTGCTCGGAAATGAGTACGGTTTGCACACTGTGTAAAGGTGACCTTTGAGAGCGGGAAGGAGCTCTGTGTTCGCGTGTGAAACATCGCCTGCGGCAGGGAGACAGGGGTGTAAATCCACCTTCCCTCCGAAACTCTTTTTTTGTTGTGCATGTGCTTGCAGTTTGCACATCTCCAATCAGCGATTGCTAACAGAACTTGGAGAGTTATGCTGATGCCCTAATCGTAAAGGGGAAGGGGGAGCCCCTCAAAAACCAACTTTGAACAAGGTTTTACTGCTTATTTCATGTGCTGTGTACACGCACGTCTCCTTTACAGTAGGGCTTTTGCAAAGCAGGGTTTCGGCTTTTAATTTCAAAATTAAAAGTCGAAGTTGCCAAGGACCTTATTTGAGTGAAGTCGGTTTGTCTTGGTTGTGATTTGTGGATAGGTTAAACAGCTGAGAAAGACAAGCTCATTTAAGCCGTGACTACACTTAACATGCAGAATGATAACTGTTCACGTTAACACATGGATCGACCTCAGATGGTGATGAACGGTGATCCTCCCTTATTCAATCCAGTAGTATGTTTCCAGTCGCTGTTTGACTACTGCTCTGCTTTCAGTCAGATTTTGTCACCTCGCTCCAGGGATGTTACAGAGCTGTCTTGTGTGCTTGAATGTACACATACACATGTACACACATAAGGGTGCATATATATATATATATATATATATATATATATATATATATATATATAATCTACCTATATACGTGTATGTTTCTGCACGCATTCTGTGTGTGTATGCATGTATGTTTATACAGCACTCAAACTATAGATAGAGAATGTCTGTGTGAATGGACTTTACGATGGAAGGTTTGTGTTTTTCCCTTCTCTCCCTAACATGACATGTCTTGTTCCAGTGATCAAAGCCACAATTGGAGTGTAGGAGATGCAACTGTCAAATGCAGACAACAAGGAAAAAAAGAAAAAAAAAAAAAAAAAAGGGAAAAAAGGGGGGGGGGAGGAGAGGAAAGCAGCATGTGCCCAGGACTGTGGTTACAGTAACACTGACAGAAATTAAAGTGGTTTTGAAAGCAGCATGCGATTTATGATGGTTCCCATTTACCCTAGAGTCAAGCTGTTGTAAAATTGATGCACAAAAGACATCATGTAGTAATCTGGTGTACCCAGGATTAAAGTGGCAATGAGTGTCTTTTTTGAGTGTCTGACGGTTAAAATGGTTTGAAGCTATTTTTTAAGTATGAAATCAAAGCAGAATATTACTTATTTATTTTCTTAATCTGTATGTTATCTGTATGTAGTAGTTGTTGAAACATTTTTTAGTGGAAGAGGGTTTTTATTTCTCACTATATTCCGTTTTCCCCTCTGTATTATAACTCATTTCCATAGACAAATTATAAAATGAGCAGCATTTTTGTCATAGTTTCAGAGTACAAATGTTCACAGTTTAATTACCGAGTTCATTTCAGACAGTAATATTTAATAAGCTTGATCAGCATGTCTGCACGAGAATACTGAGTTCCTGCAAAAGTATGTGGAACTTTCCTTGCCCTTAAAAATGGCAGGATTTTTAAATCTGAAATTTAATGGGGCATATGTGCTCTCTGATACACTGTAGTTTAATTTTAAACTGTCTAGTATTAATAAGCCAACTAGCTCTATGTATGTTCTGCTTTAAAATCCTAAAGCATGTGAATTTTAAAACTTGCTAAATATTTCAAGTCACTCATCTTTACCTGACCATGTGTAGAAAAGCTTCAGTGTAAATTATAAATTAGTTGTTATGAGCAAATTTTGAAACTCCTTTTAAGACTTAGGATTGTAAAAATGTTTCTTAAGCACACATCTTGCACACATAATAGAAAAACCCTGCCTTGGTACACTGTTTTGCAAAAAATACAACAGTGTGACATTTTAGGGGAAAAAACTTTTATGAACAGCTCTATACCTTTAATAGTGTTACATTTTTATTTTGGAGGCATTTGAGAAAGACAAGTATGCAATTGCAGTAAACAAAGTAAAGAAACAGACAAAAGCAGAGATGGCTATTGCTATATTAAAATGTAAATGTTACAGTTTGAATTTTCTAGTGAGTTTTTGAGTTCAGTGCTTTACATAACATTTTGTCCTAATCTTGCTTGCTGTCAGAGATGTTTCATGGTTGTGCAATTGCTGCAGTCAAGAATGCCAATTTGCATTCCAGGAGTGTCATTTGATTACTTTTATCTACACAGCTCGAAGACCAGCCCAGACCTCTCATTTCATCTTGCCATGTCACGAGTCAGTGCTGTGTCCTCTTTTCAAAAATCTGCCTGATTTAGACAAGAAAGAAAATACTTTCATGTTGCAGCCGCAGTCCCCTGCTAACTTGTCAGCAGCAGGATATGATTCACTTGGGCCCAGAAGAATGGTACAGAGATGAGGGTTAGGCGGTTCAATAAGCCTATGGACAGGTAGTGTGTGACATCCCAAGAGAGCTTAAGTTAATGAAGAACAGGTCTGCTTAGTTCTTCATACTATGACCTGGTGCTGTCCCCACAGTTTTCTCATTTGATCTTTCCCAGCAAATTGATCTTTTCTAGTACTTTTTTGCCTTCCAAGTTAGTCCTTGTGGGACTGAAATTAGCAGAGCAACTTAAGTTGGATAATACAGCTGTTCAGAAAAGAAGAAATTGGACACTAGCTCATAGAGGGGGGAGGGGAAAGTAAGCTATTCTTTCTGTTGTTACTGAGAATTCCTTTTATTTTTAATACTACAGTTTTATTTTCAGAAACTTCACAATTATCGTATTACTTTGGAACTTTGCTTTCTCATTTAATAAAGTTTGTACAAATGGTCCATTGCACACTGCATTAAATGTGTATCATTTAAATAAAACAAACATGCTTACAGCATAGACTGCAGGTTTGCTTTGGTGTTTGTCAGTTGAACTTGCTTGTTAGAAATGATTTGCTAGTCTGTAATGAGGCTTTTACAGTTGTAAGACATTTTAAATATCAATTGCACATGCCAACTACATTATTTATAGCCTGCTAAATAACTGTAATTCTGTAGTATCCAATACTGAAATGCAGTGGAGATTAAACAATAAAAGCCATTACAAATGGTATGTGTAAATATTATGGTAGGTGAAAATACAGTCAGCAAATTACCACTGGCATTACTGGTTTTCTGGAAAACCAGTGTATGCCAACAAATTGATTTTAACTAACATTCTGTACTTAAAGTCTGGGATCTAAATGGGGCTATAGTATTATCTGTCAGGTTTCGTTACATGATTTTGTACTTGGTAATTGGAAGGTGGAATGGAGGTGTGTTTGTCTGTGTGTGTTTATGTGTGTATGTTTCAATGCATACATGTTGTCAAACAATGTAAGATTTCAAACCAGAATTTGGTAAATAAAGTGTAAGTTGGAAATGATTAAGAGGGTCTTTAGTATGCTGCACAAGAGTAAGCAGTATTTAACTTTCTGTATTTCACAGCAGATGTTCTCACATATAATCCACATCCTTTCAAGTTGTAGAATTAAAAACACTGCTGAATGGAAACAAGAACACGTATTATGTAAGGGAAATACTGCTCTCACTTTCTCTCTCAGTATTGCTTTTGAAAATGGAAAGGAACTGTAAAGGATCATTGGTCAGTTAAGCTCCTCTGGAGAGCTAGAGGGAGCTTCTGGATTTTATTAGATATGCCTTAGGTAAGAAAAAGGGGAAAAATATTCTGAATAAGGGAGGGCTGATTGCTACCTTTTTTTTTTTTCACCACCAAAGATCTAGAAGTTAGACTTTGAGGTGGCTTTATTCTGTGTTATGTATCTGTGTATGCCAGTAGGATTTGTGGCTGACTGCAGATCTTGTGAATTTCAAACAAAGCAGAAATGACCAACAGCAAAGCAATTACATTAAAACAAGTCCAAGTAAAACATTGGATTTTGTACAAAAACCAAATTTATTTTTCTTTCGTCTCAGAGATGGGCGTTTCTGGCAGTGTCCCTTTCCCTTTTGCACTTTGGACACTGTCACTAGAATGTGAAGTCTTTTCATCGCTTAATGTTGTTTAATCAGAGTCCTGACTCTCAGTCTGCAGGTTTGCACAGAACTTTTTATTTAGTGATTTAATTTGATTTAATGTCTACTATTAGTATGTGTTAGGAAAAAAATGTACATGTCTGGAAATACAAAAGTTTCCTCATAAAATACAAAACAAATAGAATATATTTGCCATTTTGGAAATATCTATCACTTCCTAATCTAGCCAGGAATTTTTACTTAATTTAGAAGAATAGTATTTAACATGCCTTAATAAAAAGCACCTGTCTAAACCTTGTATTCTGTGTCAGTTTCATCCCACCTAAATTCTGACATATCTTTTCTAAAAATGCATTGATCATAATTGCTGCTTAGTATTCATATGGCAGCTTTTATAAGTATTACTTTGGACAAACTTATTTACCTTTTCAGTAAATTATATTATCCAGTGAGATAAAGTACCAGATTTGTCTCCTTTATCTCTCATACAGTAGCTGTCATTATGTGCTGTGCTAGTAAAACCCTTTATTTGTTGATTATTAGAATCTTAGTACACTTAGGATTTCTGCTGTAATTTAATGTGATTGTTCAAAGAGATTCTCTCATTTAGAATCTTCCTGTAATACTCTCACCACATATTATAAATATGTATATTTTATACTCTAGATAGATGTGTAAATACATTTTTTTCCAGGTAAATCAAGTATTTTGAGAGAATTCTTTTATCTGCAGCACCTGTTTCAGTACCTTTCTCTTGAAATATTTTATATAAAAAGAACTCACACAAATTCAGGTAACAATCAGATTTGCTTCTGATTTGTTACTTTAGAGAGTTCTTTCTGGTTTTTAATTTTTTCTTAATGTCCTACTATGTACGTAAATGACATTTTTGTAGAGAACTATAAAAAGCTAGAGAAGTTTTAAAACCACGCTGGGCATTGCAATTATTTTTTCATTATAAAAACCAGAATGTTCATAATGCTGATTTGTAAGTCACAAGCCAAGTGAAATCAAAATGCCATAAGCTAACCACTAAAGTTTTTAAGTCACCATGGTCTGGTGCTCTGTCTGGAAGTTCAGCTATGTTTTTGCAGAGTATTGAAATTGGTTAGGTCTACTGTTCTGCTGCATATAAAACTGTAGAAGCTGGGCCTGTCAGAAAATCTTCAGCTATGGGAAGTGTTAAAGGGTATGGAAAGCATATTATTAACTGTTATCAGCTGTAAAAGAAACTGGGTGTATGTACAACACCCATCATGCTGTCAGCTGGAATCACACTGAATTAGTGTTGCAACTTTATTAAATTTGTCAAATATGTATTATTTTGGAACTTCTGATTTGTGCTCTTAGTCAATGCTCTTTACTGTTGAATACAAATATGTAACAGCAAACAAAAAACATTTTTCCCTTTTTGTGACCTGACATTTGCCAAAGTGCCCCATGCTGAAATTTCTTTTCAGTATCTTTTTTTTCTTCCAAAGCCAGACACGTACCCAGACACAAAAGCCTCTGTGTATAGCAAGCTGTTTTAAATATTGTGACTTGACGATGTGCTGTCCTTTCTCGGCTTGAGCCAAGGATCTCTGCTCAGTGTCTGTGGATTACCAAGTCCCTTCTTTATTGTACCTCTTGTCAGCTATTCCTATTCATTTAACCTTTCATTAGTGTCTGTGCAGCTTCACTGTCTGGAAAGGCAGGGAGAAACCTAAAGGCCTACTGTCACAGTTATTAGATTTCTCGGTTACATCCCAGCAACCATAAAGGAGTAAGAGTCAACACTATTGTCATGCATGCTGCTGTCCTGGGGTGCAACTCTTCTGTGCATGTCAAGGACATGTGCCACATGTTGATAATGCATCCCAGAGATAAATGCACAACATGGGGGATGAACCAAGGCTGGCACTAATGAGCTTTGTAGGAGTTATTGCAAAGACAAACAGTTGTGAAGGAATTTCTCTTAAAACGGTAAAGAGATGGAATTGCACTAAGTGTCGCCAAGGCTTGCTCGCAAGGTACTTGTCAATCATATTAGTTTCATTTAAGTGCCATTTACCAAAAAAAAAAAAAAGTTTTCTATGATTTAAAAATGTGTTGCTTTTTACTTTTTAAGTTGCCAGGCTAAAGTATACTTGAAATTGCCCTCAATAATACACCTTATGACTATTGTTTCTACTTGTTTTTGGATCTAAACCTGCAAATCTTTTCACATTACTTGAAAAAAAAAAAGATTGCAAATACTAATTGCAGTACATTTTGAAATATTCCTCTTACTAAAGCTCAAAATTTCACCCTTGATTTTGTAAAAGCATTGTCATGGTCTTTTCTGAGGCATAAATTTGGCTGAGAATATCTAGGTGCATCTAAGTAGTTTATTCTACATTTGCTGCCTAAAGAGCCAAAATTACTAGGTGTGACACAACTTCCTCATTCTACTGAGGCATGCCCTCTGTTTAATCCAGTGCCATATTCACATACATTTTGATTCTGAAGTGTCTGGAAGCCCATCTTATCCTGTTAACCTAATCTAACTGAACTCTGAGCTCTCAGCTTATATAATAGCAAAAAATACATGCTTATTCCTGACTTCCCCAGAGTTGAACTCTTAGAATGCATTTTACTTACATTTTTATCAGTAGCATTGTAACAATATTATCTATTACTTCATATGACTTTCATAAGGATATTTTGGCTAAAACAAAATTAAACCTATAGATTTATAGTTCATTTATAATTTTAATAATTCTTCTTTGTTCTGGGTAGAACATTAGGGTCTTATTGTTGCTCCTATTCACAGCAAGGTTGGAAGTGGGAGTAAAGCCACTGAAAGCAGTGGAGTTACAGTTTTAGGAATCTGTTGAATAAAGTCTAGTCACCTCCTTTGCACTTTTCATAGCATACTAAGAGGATTTTGAAGATTATAAATCTAGTGGACTACAGGAAAATTCTTTAAAACTTCCTTATTTCAGATTAACATTTTCGATTATCATCATTTGGAAGTACGAGAGGTTACAGTATATAATTAGGAATTCTGTGCTTTCTAGTTCTTTGTATTTTTGATATTAAAGAAGTAAACCATGACTGCACCTTTTGCTTTAATTCAGAACATAGAATCTAAAGTGATCAGCAGTATAATAGCTGATTGTAGGAATATTGGAATAATTACTGCAACATAGGAACAAGTGCATCCAAAGAAAAATGTGTTTAAGAGAAAATTCAGCAAATATAGTCTTTTAATTTTCCTTGTTCAAACACTGGAATCATTTGTAATGCTGATACTTAATTCCAGTTTCCTGAAATTAGAAGAGAAGCTTTTTTATTTTGTGATTTGAATTTGACAAATATTTAAATGAAAAAAAAAATCTTGAGACATGATCTGGAACAAATATAAAAGTGCCCTTAGTTTAAAAGATTCTTTCATTACTAGGCTGATTTTAGCTTTGATGAGTCTAAAACTTACTACATGGTTTCCAAATCAAAGATGAAAGGGCCAGTTAGGAATCAAATAAATTTTCCTGTTGAAATGTAGCATTTGACATTTAGAAGGATGTGCTCAGCATGATAAACCACTTCTCTTTACTGTAACTAGCCTGGTGACTATTTTTTGCAATAAAACTACTTTGAAACTGAATTGAGGTATAATAAATTTAACATAAATTAATTTGGAACCCCTGATTAGTGCCATTTTTGAACTAAGGGAAATATTTTCCTGAAAGTGCTTTTTCACCCTTTATTGTTAAGGCATGTAAAATTTCATTGCTAAGTAATTACTTTTGTAGTTGTTTTGACAGACTCTAAATGGCCTAACTCCATTGACTTTGTTGTGGCAGCGTGCCAGTTTTATTAAAGATGGGTTTTTTTATTCATTTCACTGTGCAGTTGCAGGTATATTACTAATACTGATCCAGTGGGCATCTACCCCATCGGTATGTTTGAAAAGTTATTATTACAGACAGTAATTTATAGTCTACAATAGAGTTGGGCAGTGTTTTTGTACTGCTCTGATGCCAGTTACATGCTTCTAAAAGTCTACAGATAATACTTAGTTCTCCAGAATGAGATTCTGTACAGAATCCTAGAGAGCATTTCGGAAAGCGTTTTGTTGTTCTGATAGAGATGCAAGGAATTGGGGGGAAAAAAGCAAATACTGTTTAAGCAAAAATGCAAACTTTGAACTTTTGTGCTAGGCTACAACTGTATTTCAGTTAGCAGCTGTATTTTGATCCAGCTTTTGAAGATACCTTGTTTCTGATATCCCGTGAAATATGCCTGATCAAAATAAATGACAGTACAAGCCAGTTGGCTCAGTGATTATATAAGCAGTGTGGAGAGGCTAAGTAATTTATGTTTTTCAGTACAAAAACTAACATTAAGATTTTCTTCTCACTTTGGTGGAGATATTAAAAAGCAATGTGTAAAATCATGTACATTATGTAACTAAAAGCTTCTAAGTGAATTTAAGTCTAAGCTAATGTAATTCACATGGTAAGACAGAAAAAAAGTGAAGTAGGAACAGGAAGTAATATCAGATAAGTGATTTAACGGTTTGTATTAGTTTACTTAAACTATGCTTATTTATTAACTTTTGCCATTGGAAGGTAGGTTACAATCTTATCTCTTTCCTCTTATCTACATGTAACTTGTACTAGTTTGTATATCAGTTTGTATATCAATTTTTATTTTATTTATCAGCTGGTATACTTAAGGGATCTGTGATGTCAGATGATTCTTCATAAGCAAGAATTTCTTAAATTCCTGAGCAGACACTTTTGAAATGATGGGGTCAGTTTGACAGTAGCAGGGATGGGTGTGATCTACTGCTTCTTTGTGATTTGGCTTGGGGGTCAGAAAATAGGAAGAAACTGTTCCCTATCTCCTGTAGATTGATGGGCAGCCTTTGTGAATACTCTAGTAGTAGTCTTTTAAAAATAAGAGGTGAATAATGGGCTTTCTGATGCTGGTGACAGGGAAGGACGTGAGTGAGACTGATAGTATAATGCTCGAAGAACTTGTCAGGCTTCTATCTCTAGTCACCCTAGCTGCATGACAAGAGGCTTGTGTCTTTCCAACTGTGCACAACTTTCCTGCTCTCACGTGTTACTGGTATTGTGGAATTTAATGGTACTTTTTCTGCTAAATGATTCACAGGTGTGGGAAATATGGTGGCATGAGTTTTGTATAATTTTTGAGTTCCATGCAGTATTTGGAAGCCTTTAGGCTTTACACAGGATTTGTGAGTCTGTTAGATAAACGTGTGGAACACTGAGGCAGTTACTGTCTTCCCTCCATCAAACATGGAGGGTCAAAAAAAGCACTCTTCTCATGTAGCAGTTGCCACACTCATGAAGAGTCTTAATTACAGTAGATCAAACAGTTGCAAGAGAAAAATTCTCTGAGTGGTGGAGTGAAGAGAGCTACTCTTGTCCTCAGGCTTCACTGGATGTCCTCATCCTTCAGGATGTGAAGGCTACAGCTATTCACCTTCAGACTCCCAAATTTATTCAGTCAGTTTTTAGGATTGTTTTTGCTCCTGTTCTGAAAAGTTTACAACAAAGGAACACAATATTAGCTCATAAGAAACAAAATCATAAAATCATAGAATAGTTTGGGTTGGCAGGGACTCTGAAGTTGTCTAGTTCCAAACCCCCTGCCGCCCCCACATGGGCAGGGATACCTCTCAGTAGACCAGATTGCTCAAAACCCCATCCAACCTGGCCTTGAACACTTTCAGGGGTAGGACATCCACAAATGGCCAAGCTATTTCAGTGCCTCACTACTCTCACAGTAAAGAATTTCTCCTGAATACCTAATCTAAACCTACACCCTTTCATTTAGAAGCCATTCCTCTAACATTTCTATGTGAAAAGTCTCTCATAATTTTTCTTGTAAGGTCCCTTCAGGTATTGGAAGGCCACAGTCAGGTCACCCCAAGGCTTTCTCTTCCCCAGGCTGATCTATCCTAATTCTATCAGCCTCTCCTCATAGGAGAGATACTCCATCCTCGTTGGCCCTTCTCTGAACATGCTCCATCAGTTCCATGTTCATCCTGCACTGGGATCCCAGAGCTGATGCAGCCCTGCAGGTGGGGTCTCAGCAGAGCAGAGCAGAGGGGAAAGACCCCTCCCTGGCCCTGCTGCCCACACTGCTTTGGATGCAGCCCAGAATACAGTTGGTTTCTTGGAATGCAAGCATACATTGCCAGTTTATGTCCAGCTTTTCTCCCATGTGAGCCCCCCAAGTTGCTCTCCTCAAGGCTGGTCTCTTTCCTTAATTTTCCAGCTGTGTTGGTACCAGGGCTTGCCCTGACCCAGGTGCAGCAGTTTGCTCTTGGTCTTGCTGAACCTCATGAGATTGCCATGGACTTGCTCCTCGAGCTTGTCCAGGACCCTCTGGATGGCATCTTGGCCTTCAGGTGCATCAGTCATGCCACTCAGCTTGGTGTCATCTTCAAACTTGCTGATGATGCATTTGATTCCCCTGTGTGTGCCATTGATTGAAGTAATTGATTTAGTGAATGAAGACATTAAAAACACTGGTCTCAGTACAGCCTCATGAGGGACACCACTTGCCACTGGTGTTCATTGGAATGCTGAGCCATTAACCACCACCCTCTGAATGCAATCATCCACCTTATTCGCCTTATCCACTTTATCCACTAAACAATCCATCCACCAAATCTGTATCTCTTCAATTTAGAGAAAAGGATACTGTGGGCACTAGTGTCAGAGGCCTTATTATATCCATAGCCCTTTCCCTGGGCAATGATGCAGTCATTAATCATAGAAGGCCACTGGCTTGGTCAGGCAAGATTTTCCCTTGATGGAGTAGTGCACATTGTCTTGAAAATCACCTCCCTGAGTTTCATGTGCCATAGCAGAGCTTCTAGGAAGTATCTGTTCCATTAACTTCCCAGGCAGAGAGGGAAGATGACAGGTCAGGCATTGCTAGGGTCCTCCTTTCTGTACTTTTAAACGTGGGTTCAATGTTTCCCCCTTTCCAGTCACCTGAGACTTCCTCTGCCATGACTTTGCAAATATGAAGAGTGGCTTAGCAGCTGCCTGGCTTAGCAACTACCAGGAAATTGACTAATCAGTCAATTTCCTCATCACTATGGGATACATCTCATCAGGTCCCACAGAATTATGCATGATTATGTTCCTCAGATGGTCACAAACCCGATCTTCTCTTACAGTGGGAAGATCTTTGCTCCCACAGTCCATGTTGTGAGATCCATCCCCTCAAAAAGTGAAAGAAGAGAGGTTGCCAGTGAAGACTGAGGCAAAAGGTTGTTGAGCACCTCAGCCTTCACCTCATCCATTGCTACCAGTTTTCTAGCTTGCTTTTCAGAATGAGTATACGTTCTCTGACCTTCCCATTCTGGTGAACATACCTGTAGAAGCTTTTGCGATTCTTTGTATGCCTTGCCAAGGAGAACTGCACTTTCGCCTTGGTCTTCTTCACCCATCTCTACACGACTGGGAAGCACCCCAGGGCTCCTCCCAGAAAGAAGACCTGTCCTTGCTTCACTGTCACTGCATTTCCTGTTTGCCCTTTCATTTGACCAATCTTTCCCAATTCTGCCATACCATCTCTTGCCTTCTTTGCCTGAATTCTTGTTCCTGGGGATCATAGAACGTAGTCTTATGTTCTTTCATAGAACATAGTCTTATGTTCTATGAAAGACTTTATTAATCTTCCAGCTCTGCTTCCTTGTCCCTTTGGGCAAGGGCAGTTTGCCAGAGTAATGGGATCCGTCCCACTAATAATGGGATTTGTCCCACCAAGTTTCAGGAATGGCATCTTGGTCATAACTTTCTAGCAGCATGGTAGCTTCCAGCTCCTCCTGTTTGCTGCCCATACTGCCATCCAGGCACTTGAGCTGGATTGTTGGCCAAGTAACCTTCTTAGAGGAACATCTCTAAAATTTTTTGAGACCTTTTCCTGGTATCTCTCTCTTGCACATTACTGCCTTAGAAATTCCTGTCTCATCTCCTTAAGACTCCAAGTGTGTTCCTGTGTGGCTAGCACATTTCAGACTCATTGAGAGAGGGCCCTTGCTAGTACTTAATATGTATGTTTCTTTGTTTTACATATTGAAAGAAGGATTTTGATGTTTAAATTTAATGCAAATTTATTTCAAAAAGCAGTTTAATACTTTGTTATAAACTAACCGGTGGCCAGTATAGAAAGATGAGCTGCAGATGGAGTGGAAGGAAAAACTCAGAAATTCTGCTGCAACTTTCCTCTTTGTGTCTGTGTGTGTATGTATCTATACAATACCTTATGGTAATTGCATACACAGTGTTTCCTTAAAAATTCATTATGTATATAAATATACACAAAAAATACGTACCTATACTGATATAGATTGTATGCACACAGTACATGGATATGTACATGCATTCAGATATTCCCCCCACATCTGGGGCTCTGCATCCAGTTCTGGGATTCTCAGTGCAAGAGAGACATGGAGTGGCTGGAGCATGTCCAGTGGAGGGTGGCAAAGATGGGCACTGGAGCATCTGTTTATCAGCCTTGAGAAGGGACATCTGTGGGGGCATCTCCTCCATGCATACAAGTGTCTGAAGGGAAGGTGTCAAAATTATGGATTCAGGCTCTTCTTGGTGCTGACTAGGAATAGGACAAGGGGGAATAAACAGAAACTGATGCACAGGAGGTTATATCTGAACATGAGGAAGAAATTCTTTACTGTGCAGTGACTGAACACTGGCACAGATTGCCCATAAATGTTATGGAGTCTCCCTATTGGAGGTGTTCCAGAACCATCAGGATGCAAATCTGTGCCATGTGCTCAGGATCGTGTGCCCTGAGATGACCATGCTTGAGCAGGCAGTTTAGAGCACACAATCTCTTTGGTGATCCCTTCCAAACTTACCAATGATTCAGATATACATACATTATGTATATGTATATGTATATGTATATGTATATGTATATGTATGCATAATTTTTTCTGTACTGGAATTTTTGCTACCAGAAAAGCTTTTTGGCTAGTTCTTGTTCTTGAGTAAAAGTAAGATATACATAAATTCTGAAAATTGCCTGTGAAAATGATTGCACTGTTGAAGGGGAAACCAACTATCCCTTTAATCTTAGAACTAAATTCTAGCAAATACTGGTTTCTGTTCGGAGTTTTGCATTTTTTATTTTATTTTCCTTATTCTCCAGCTTCCTTATCTGTTCTGTATATTGTAAACCCTTTTTCTCAGTCTTCTGAGTTTTCTATGAGATATAAAGTTATCTTATTCTGTGATTAGAATATGTTTCCCTAGTCATTACTTAAACCAAAGCCAGTATTGTGATCCGGTGTCTTATAGTATTATATAATACAGTATACTAGATTTTATTTATATATATAAAGTAATTATTATATTATAGTAATGATAACTAGACCTGCTAATGACCAAGCCTCTGATATCTCTCTAATTCTGTGAAGGGCCAGCTCTTATGGATATTTTGTCTTGAAAGTACTGTTGAATGTGATTGGTAAAAGAATCCTTGTAGATTTTTGCCTAATTCCAGGATCTCCTCTTCTTTAAAAATTCTGATGGCTTCCATTTATGATGGCAATATTTCATAAAAAGGATAACATTATGCCCTGTTGAATTATAAAAGAAGAATAACCAAAACTGGTCTGGCATTACACTGGCTTGCAAAATAGGGTCTTAATTCCTTTTATCGTGGGTTATATTGCTGTTATAAAAGCACATTGAAATACACTGTGATTATATTGTCCTGGGAACATTTTGATATGCTGTGTTTGGTTAGTTTTTGTTATGTTATAGAAAATATCTCTGTATTTTCTGTGAAAAATCTTCAGGACTGTGAAAATTTTAGGAACTTAGTGTTCCTATTAAGACAGTCTTGGGAAAATTAGTATTTAAAACTGAGGCTACACATAAAATAATGGGAAATATCACGTGTTGACAAGTTGTAGTACCACAGTGGGAAAAAGCATAGAAGTTAATAAGTTATGTGAATGATAATGGAAGCTCAGCTGAAATTACACCATACTACTTAACAGATAACTTCTTTTACTACCATTCATGTAATTGTGCTGTTGCCAGTCACAGGGATAGATATGCAAAGGGAGACAGGTGTTATTGAAATTGATTTCAGGCCAGGTTGGTGACTTAGAGGTATTAGATAATTTCAAGTGGAAGTACTGAGTGTTCTGTTAGATGGTTTGCGCTATACTCATTGTTGGCCCTTAGTATTTAAAAATATCTCTTATCAAGCTTATTGGAACTTCATCCCAAAATTTCAAGAATATATGTTGCAAACTTGAATCATATACCTAAGCCACGTATGATTCTAGGACCTTACTCATAAAGGAAACGGCATATGTTGTGATTTCAGGAGTGAACAAACTTCATCTGCAGTTTATTTAATAGAGTGAACTGATGGAACAGATCCCCCCTCAGCAAGGCAGTCAGTACCAGATCTCACATTGACCTGAAAAAGTCATTTGTACTCGTAGTCATTTGTACTATCCTCATTATGTGGAGTTTACCTCACTTTCGGTGCTGGTGAGTCTGGGTGACATGTGCCACAAGCCAGCTCAAACACCCTGACTGTATATCCTGGTCACCTGATGGTCCCTTCTTTATGTAATTGTGTCTTAGTAGTTCATGGCTGTTTTGCCTTTGGCTTTCATGACTTTCGTGTCCATTCATAATTATGAGAGCTGGAAAACAGTAGGGCCATGGTATTAGCACTGTGTTCTGAAGGGACCATGGTAGGTTGAATCATGGTATATTATTTTCAAGAGGTTTTTTTAATGTCTTGCTAAAGACAGGCACTCCATGAATAGTATCTGAGTCACCATGCTAATTATCCAAAATCTCATAGAACTGAGGAAAAAACATTGTTTGGAAGTCCAGTAATCCTTCTAGTGTAACTCGTAAGAACTGAAATAGGGGAGCAATTTTATTCTAAGTGATAATTGCAGAGTTAAAAACCCCTCAACTGAATACATACCATTCAATGTATGGTCTGCATAATACTATCATCTGTAGCATATGTTGATTGTGAAGAAAGAAAATGTAGATAGGAATGTAATTCTGTAGTATACTGTAATATTTGAAAAATACAAGTCTCTCTTAAATAGACCAAAATCTATGAATGAACTTTATAGTCCCAGAACAGTGAGTTGTAAGGAACCTCACAGATCATCAGGTCCAGCCGTTCTTAGCAAAAACTGTCTGGTTTATTAGTGCAATGCTTTATGTTATTATGTGTTTTTCTGAGGTGCGCTGTAGCTCTGGAGTGCACTGAACTGTAGTATCTTTGTATTTATTCATACTAGCATTATACTGTTACTTACTTATAGCACTTGAAATGCACCAGGGCCTTTTGAATGCAGGATCAATGCTCACAAAGTATGCAAGATAGTCTTTCTACCTCTTGAGATGAAGGTAGTTTTTGAAAATTGTTGTTTTGTTTGTAAGAATTGGAAGTAAATGTCTAGTTGCTGAGGCAGACACAATTTAGAGAAGGCTAACACAGGTGGATATTTTTGGGTGTACCCACATGCTGCCAACTTTGCTTCTCGCTTCCTCAAAATTAGGTTATTTTGCTTCTTGTTGTATTCATGAACTGAACTAGTGCTGAATGTGGCCCAGCCGGGTGACTGTGAAGATTGTTGAGTAAACTGTTTGTTGGATGATGAAAGTACTAGTTTTAACTGAGGAAGACTTGTATGGTTTAATTTTAAGTGCTGTGTTAGCCCTATTACCACAATTGTAGTCAACGAACAAACATTTAACCCTTTCAGCTTCAGAAGGAACAGGCAGCTGATACTGTGTGCTCTTCAAATCCTTGAAAAATTTATTTCTTTCCTCATATGAACATAATGTGTGACATCACAGGCACACTCTTTCCAAGTATTTGGCAGGGGCCAGGGGTTTTTGTTAAGTATCTGAAGCAGGGAAAAGAGAGTTATTGTCAGATTTTGTTCAGATAGAACATGGTATATGCTGACAAAAGAAATATTTCTGCCAACAGTGCTGCATCAGCTCTCTAAGTAATGTTAATCTAAGAGGATGGAGGTAGCATTTTAGTGTGCTTTTTTGCTCAAAGTTTTTCTAAGGGTGTGAAATTAAAGATGTTATACTCTTATGTTCTATAAGATAGTTACCAACATTGATTAACTGGTTTGTTTGTGTATTGAGAATATGTAATCTGTTTTATAAACATGGGAAAACACTAAAAAATTGCTGTGTCTTATGAAATTACTAGCTTAATTTCAGTCTGAAAAAGCCTATCAGTTACTACTGTTGTAGCTTAAGGTGTACTTTCCAAGATATCTGCATCACAAATTGATGGACTTTGAATTTCTTTTAAAGACACAGATTCAGTGTTTCCTGTTACAAAAACTGTAATCATGGCCATCCTGTTCAAAAAGTGACCTTTAAAGTACTTGTTTGTAGGGAGCATGGCAGAGCAAGAAGACTCTTTCAAACATCTGAGGAAGCTTATTTAAAATAGCTGAAGTCTAATTATTTCTGTAGAATAAAACAAGACATCCATAAGGTTAATTCATATGGACATTGCCATTATTTCTCATATGGTGTCTTGTTGGTTGCTTAAATGAAAATATTTAGAAACTAGATACCTAATTGAACTTCTCAGAGCTCACTTATTCTGAAGTTAGCGCTAAAGGCCTTTCCAAACTGCTGCTTGAAAGCATGTTGATGATACATCTTTGACAGTAATGTTCGTTTCTCTTCTTTTTTTTTTTTTTCTTTTCTAATGCCAAGATAAGTAATACTTGTATAATCCTTGCCTAATTTATTTTAGAATTGATAGAATTTGGTGTTTCATCCCAGATTTAAGATCCCATGCCCACAGTCATTAAAGAAATCTTCTTTGATTTATATAAACGTTTTGTCATAATGTAGTCTTTAGGGAAGAATTACACCCTTTCACTGAAAGAAAAGAAACCATTCAAAGGATTGAGTTTCTTTTTCTTAATTGTAATATAGCCTATTTTGGTGCTTCAGGGCAATATTTTTTTTCTCTCCAGCTTATGAAGGGTGTTTCAGCTGAATATGCTCATACCTTTAAAAATCATTTGGTGTGAGAACTTTTTAAGTTACAGGGTGGTTTATTTTTTTTTTTCTATAATACACTATACTCTGCCTTTGAGCTTTCAATTTAAGTCTTCTGTCATATACTGCCAAAAACTTTGTTCAGAGCTCTGTCTGTGTTGAAACATGTATGCCTGTCCCAGTGTCATAACTAATTATATACCTTGTATGCTTACTTCTAGTAATTGGAAAGTAGACCTACCGCAGGATAAGTTTTAGTATTAGATTGTATCTTGGGGACATGTTGCAGAAATCAAGTTTCCACCAAGCAGCAACTTGAATTTGTAAACAGATATGACTATTTTAAGTGCATCATCTCATGGTTGTTTCTTGAAATCTGTGTGTGTTTGTTTTAAACCTGGGGAGAAGGTGTTTTTGAACTGTACCTCTGCATGTGTAGTAATTATAACCTACTTCTTTTAATCACAGTATTCTGAGGTGTCTGTCTCCACTTCAGATGAAGGTCTATGTTGCCATGCTGTCTTTCTGCAGATTTTCTTTGGTGGTTCTGAACTTGCAGAAAATGTGTCTGTACATAGTGCTTGGCTAAGTTCTGTTGGCCTCAAGCACTGTTTACAGTTCCTTATATTAAGAAAAGGACCGGCATTTGTAACTGTAAGAAAGTGTGGAAGTTATAGGGAAAAGCAGCATTTCTTCCATATTTTCCTTTGCAGAATCCTTTGCTTGTGTTTTGTGTGTATACATATATGTGTCTTTGTGTATCTATACATTTTCCTAGGTACATGCAGAAGGAAAGAAGGAGTCTTGCGGTTATGTGTAGGGGTTTTTTTTGTGCTTAGAGCTAGGCTAGCAAACAATGATTTATACACACCAGCATGTATAAAATGTTCTCCTTGTCCATGCCTGCTGAATAAAGACTTTGCCAATCTTAAGTCTCCAAGCTTCACATGTAGCTGCAATTAAAGTCTTAGGACTGAGCATTTAATGCTAACAATAGATTACAGTATTGTCAGGTTTTGTTCTGATTTTGGTCTTTGTTAAATTATGAGACCTCATTTTTATGGGAGTTCCGTGCCTACTTTCTGTTTTGCATTAAAAACTGTTAATTTAATAGAGAATGTATCATTGTGTTACTAAAACTACAATACTACTGCTTGGATTTCTCCAAAATGCATATTCAATTTTTTTATATGATATTGTATATTTATGTATATTTATTATAATGATGATTGCTTTATAGGGAAACTTTTGGGTTTTTTGATAAAGAAATGATTTATTGCCTCTTATTATGTGAAATTTAACTTTGGGGTTTTTTTCCCAACTAAAGGTTGCTTAGATAATTTACTGGTTACGTAACCTTCTGTCCCTTAGTTCTGTGGCAAGAGTGCAGCATGATTTTGTCAAATAAGGTTGTTACTTTGTGGCATCCTTGAAATTAATGTGACTTAAATCACTTCCTTTGAAAGTTTTTGACAAAAAAATGTTTGGTGTGCTTTTAAACATTTCCAGTGTCTTGTCAGACAGTTTTATTTTTCACTTTCCTCTCCACAGCTGGCATTTTTTAGAAGGGTTCAGGGAAGGAGAAGACTGGGTCAGTCTGACCAGGGAAAGTATAATGCTGTCCCGCATTCCAGTTTTATATGTGTCACAACTGAGTTAACATTGCTTGCTAAGAAAGATTAGTGCACTGCAAGTAAGATCTTTCATTGATTTTTAAAGTGCTTTTTTCTTTTTCAAATATATGCAAAAATTTTGTGTCCAAATTTCTGCAGAAAAAGAAGATTATTTGCCAGTATAAAAAAGCGTACTTTACATACAGAATTTTGGTGGTTTTAAAAAAAATATTTCTCCTGTTTGAACTTAAATAATTTTACTATCTTTGTTTTCTGTTCTTACAACTCTCTGCTCACATGTGAATTTTGAAAATTAAGCCACCTGTTTCGCTGATGTGAAAATTGGAGGTAGAGTTGTCTGAGAAACAAGTACATCTTGCTCAGCCACTGAAGAATACAGGAGGCCGGCTCTTTTTCTGTATCCCAGTGCAGGGACTCCATCTTCTGTATCTGTAATTGATTATTCTCTTCATTGGCATGTCCTCTTTCCCTTCACTTGCTGTAAAGGAAGAATACAGCTTTGTCCTTATCTTTGATTCACTTTGGATGTGATTGTTCTAGCTTTCTTTCAGACAGGCAAGGTATTTATGATCTTCTCCCTGAACTTCTGATTTTTAAGTCTGTCTTTACAGTATTTATGTCAAGGTTTCCAGAGCACTAGCACTGAGGAACTTACATGGGAATTTTCACTTCTGGTCACAGAAATCTTGTCAATGAAGACAACACTATGAGTAGTAGTGGTTACAGAGGGCCATGGAGCTATTGGTCCGAAGGGTCAGATACATTCTACCTTACTTCCATTCATTCAGTGTTGGAGAAGCCTGTCATGCCATAAGGATTAAAATTCAAAGTACAAGCTCCAGATTGCTTAAAAATGAATGACCCTTGCCTGAAAGTGATTACTGTTTGCCCATGAATCTGAGAGAGTTTTACAAGTCCTGACAATTAATATATTTCAAGGTTTCTATATAGAAAATCAGAATGGAAGAGTGAAGCATCTAGTAGCAGTATTGGCAGAGTAATTATCATTTGACAATAACAGAAACCTTTCTATCAGTAAATTAACTGGTAGTTGATGGGAACATAAAACTATTAAACTCTCTAAAACAAGTAGAGAAATGCTGTGGGAAAAAAACCTGCTTTTGTTCCATGTAAAATAACGTGGCAAAAGAAGAAATTTTGGCTTGTGGTTGGTATTGTCTGTAACATGTAGTTGAACATGAATACCAGAAGTATTTTGTCACAGTTCATGTGGCAGACCATTATCACTGCTACATTATTTTAATATTTAACTTATAAATCCAAAGAGTTGATAATATCCATTATTGTAGTAAAGAAAAAATTTCACTTCTTTTTGCTACTTCAGAGATAAATAGGAAGATGTGCAGTAATTGTCATTTCTGCTACAGTGCCTCTTCTTACAGGAGAGTAAGGCAAGGTCCTTTATGGAAAGGAGAACTCAGTTTAATTTGCACAAATATGGTTTGATTTTGAATTAAATGTTGAATGTGGATGGATTCAGGTAGAAGAACTGGGATTGACTTTTGAATTGTGACCCTATTCCTTAACTTAGTTCTGGAGTTAAGAGCCTAGAAGAACCGAAGGAGCTCTTTCAGCATTGGTCTTATGAATATGGCACAAACAAAAATACAGATGTGTTTTCCTAGAAGTTAGTCAGTCTGTTGCTGGTTTCTCTCTGTTATCCATTGTCTCACTTTTAAGTTTCTGAACATATTTCAATATACACAGAGGAAATTTCTATGTGTCAGCATCTGTTTTGAAACATTTTAACTTGCAGTACTTTACATTTTTACTTCTCTTAATGATGCAGTTTTTAAAGCAAGTTGATTAGTTCTTTAAATGTTTTATAACACATACAAAAAAAGTAGAGAAACATTGAAACATTCTGACATCTTACTTGTCATTGTGTATTTACCTTGTATAAATATGAGGGCCTATAATATCTGCTTCCAATGCACATGAAAACAACCTGGATGAAAAGATTCAAAGACCTGTGTGTATGGCAGTGTTGTTGTCTTCACTAGTGTGCAACGTATTATTAAGTTATACCTCTTGAGAAGAGGACATTTTTAAGCTCCACAAAAAGCTGAATGACTTTAGTTGTGCAAAAATCTCTAAAACCAAAATCCCATCAAACTAGACCTCCAGCATCTGGTTTTCATCTGTTCTGATTGTATCAAGAGGAAACAATCCCATGTAGATAAAGGGTTGTATTCACCATGAGTTAGGTCCCTAGTGTGATTGCAAGGGTTGAAAAAACCACTATCAAGAACTTGTCCAACACAGTAACTGAATATAATTTTTTTTTGTTTGTTTTCTGGTATCACAGCTATATTACCCTCATTTTTCAAGAGCTTTGTTGAAGCTAAAAGGATATATTTTTGTCCAGAATCATACACACGGAGGTTATTCTTTGCATTATACCATGAATATCAGTATCATATCAATAATCTCTCAAGAGGTGAGGGTGGGTCTGATCCTCTCCATTAATACTTGTTCCCCTTTCCCATTCCCAAAAATGCTTGCCAGAAATGTGATACGCTAGTAAAAATTCAGTTGTGAAAAGACTCAGAAGCATGATTGGTGCTGTGTGAACTGGAAAGTAAGGATTCCAGAAACATGATAGATGGTGAAATGAAGCCCTTCCTCTTTGCAAAATGAAGTCCGTGGCTAATTTGGAGATAACAAAACATCTGGTTCCATGAGAGATCAGACTTACTCTGAAGATCTGCAGAGGACTGCAATGTCTTGTTCATATTTAGTATTTTGGAGTGCCTGAACTCCAGCTGCATCCCCTCTGATAAATGATCTGTGAGAGAGAGAGAGATGAGCAAACTTCAGGTGTCAATAAGCAAAAAGCAGCAGGAAGAAACCAAATTAGTGACATGGAAAACCTAATGGATTTATTTTAAATGAAAAAGTGCTTTCCTGAAGCCTTGATATTTTTATCAGTGGGAAGTGAACTGTAGTAAATTCAACAGGTGCAGGCAGGAGCAAATGTTTTCAATGGTTTGAGTAGAAGTCAGAGTAAATTAAAATAAAACCAGTTCAACAACTTAATTGTCCTTAAATCAATATAAAATACTCTAAAGTAGAGCATTGTGGCAGATTTTGTGTCAGTGCATTGATATGAATACAAATTTCTCTCTAAAACTTCAACAGAGATTGATATCTGTCCTTAGAACTTTGCCAAGCCATACCATGTATGTTGCTTCTTAGAACTGCATAGTCTTCTTGTGCTTTATGAATCTCTGTTTTCAGTAATGCCTGATCTGGACATGTCTTCTTTTTCTTGGAAGATGTCAAGCAGATGAGTACTACTTTTTGAATTGTATACCAGGTGAAAAAAGTAGCATACTGACTTACAAGATTAAGCTAGCTTCCCGGTTGGCCTAACTGATGTTGCAAGAATGTGGACTTTTACTAGCCATGACTGTGGTTTCTGTTCAACTGTTTCATTCACCAGACAGAACCTTGGTTTAGTAGCATTTGTGTGCTCCTGTGCCCCTCAGCATGTTCAAGTGCTTCTTCTGAACTCTTAATTAAAATAGGTGTTTTATTTGAAGTGTAATTTTTCTTCATTTTCCTAACTAAACTTTGAACCAAGTCATCTTTATGATTTTTTTAAATGAATAATAAATGCATGTATGCCAAAACGAAGAGGAGAAAAAAGTAGGTTATCTGCAGAATGTCTGTACAAAGCAACTGAAATTCTTCCCAACATTCTAAACGTTATCTGAAAGCTACTTTCAGTTAGATGAAAATACTTGGAAAAATTGTCTTCGCATAGTAAACCTTACATTTGTTACGAAGATGGTAGTGAGGTTACCAAAACATACTCAAGTGTAACATAAAATACCCCTGCAGTATGGA
Organism: Ammospiza caudacuta; assembly: GCF_027887145.1. Lineage (NCBI taxonomy): Eukaryota > Metazoa > Chordata > Aves > Passeriformes > Passerellidae > Ammospiza > Ammospiza caudacuta. The sequence goes on from NC_080632.1 coordinate 36,157,386, forward strand.
ACTGGAAATCCAGATTTACTATGAAACTTCCATTCATACTAATCCTGTGTCTCTAATTGAAAGACTTTTCCATTGCTTGTTAAAAGTAGAAATTATTGCCAATAATGACTGTGCAGGATATGAGAAGTGATAGCCAGAACAATGCAAGCTAGATAGATGGGTTCTGTGAATTGTTTAGGAAGGACTAATTTGCCCAATTGCAAAATAACACCTTGTACGTCCCTTGCCCTTTGTTCAGTCCATGAGATGGTTATTACATTTGTTGATTTGATGAGTTAGCATTGGTTACAGACCAAACTTCCACCCAGATGCTTAATTATTTCTTTGTTGCAGACTTCCGTACTCCCCACAAGAAGTGCAGGAGGATGGGTAATGGGAGGTTTTATCGTCAGTCCATAACAGGTCTCTTCTGCAGTTCCTTCTTCCTTGCAGTTTTCCCTTGTTCTGGCATGGATGCTTTCATGTGCTGCAGACCTTCAGGAAAAATCATCTCAATCTGGCATCTCCATGGGCCACAGTTCCTTCAAGGATTATCCACCTGTTCTGGTCTGGGGCCCTCCGCAGATCCTAGCGTTGTCATCTGTTCCAGCATAGTCCCCTTGAGCTGCAGGGTGATCTGTTTGCTAGGGCACCTCTGCTATCTCCTTCTCTGACTTTGGAGTTTGCTGTGCTTTTTCTTGGTCTTTTTTTCCTTCCCGCTCTCCTGTGTTTTGCCCTGTCTTTTTTCTCTGAGGCACCACCATCTTGGCTGAGAGGCTCAGTTGTGTTCTCTGGTGGGTCCATTGGACAGGGCAGCCCTTGACCTCTTCCTCACAGAGCCAGCCCTGCGACCTGTCCATTGCCAACACTTTCACAGCTACATCAGTACAACTGAGTAAGGCTATATGGCAGTTGAGTAAAGCAATATGAGATAAAGTTTTAAACATTTTTTACTTATGCATTATGCTTAAGATTGAGGATTTATGAGTTATTACTGTTTTGTAGTGGTGTGTAAAGAGCTGGGGATTTTTTTGCTTAACTTCTAAGTAACTCCTTCACTTATGTGATTTACAGATTGTCTGCCCACACCAAGAGACTCTAAATTTGTCCCCAAAAATTGTGTATGTCTTTGTTTTTTAAGCATTTTGATATTGGAATACATGTGCAGCCAGGTATGTGTGTAAGCAACAAGATTTGTGGAGGTGTGGTTTTCCTCACCTGGGACTTGGTTCACTTAGGACTTACATGTTCTCACTTAGGACTTGGTTCGGTAAATCACTTGAGTAGACGCCTCAGGTGTGAGCATACACGGTCCCATTCCTACCCAGCAGAAGAGTTCTCTGATTAGAAGCAAAAGAACTGTTTGGTGTAACTAAAATTATTTTAACTGCTGCAGTGAATGTAGGCTAAGTGAAGAACAATTCCATGCTTAGTATCCAGTACTCCAGATTATACAAAAAATGATGTGGTTCCTTTCTATCTAACAGAATGTGAGAGTCTATCCCATTTGGGCTGCATAGTATCTGGGGCCTTAAGGTCTTGTTACCATGATTCTCATTTAACATTAGACAATACTAGGCAAACAAAGTCATAAGACAGACTTTTTAAATTTTTTATTCTAGTTGAGTTATGTATTTTTTTCTCTGACAGTTGTTAACTAATAGAAGACTCTGTTCTTTTACATTGTTTGGCTTGCTGTTTGGCAATGTTTTACTGTATTTGCTTGAAAGGCAAAGAGTTTCCTGTGAAAGGCGCATTTTTGGCTGTCTGCAGTCGTTTCCCAATGAGGTCCCCTTATGTGGAAGATTATGTGGCAAGATCAGTAGTGATGCAACTTTGTCTTCTTGCCATACATCTTTCCAAATAATTAGTTCTGTGGTTGTTTGGGTAATATTGTTAAACTATGCCTAAATATGGAAGGAGGGAACCCTGCTGAAGATCTACTAATTTGCTGCTTATCAAGGCTAATCCACAATGACTTTCATTACTGTTGACTAGTAATGTTTCTTTGTCGTAAACTTGCTGATAT
>NC_080632.1:36164393-36176893 GCF_027887145.1 Ammospiza caudacuta
AAAGATTATGCATGAGACATATAGGAAATTAAGAAAAATACCTAGATTTTCCAAAAAAAAAAAGTTATCTGTTGATTAATTATTCTCCCTACTTATTTAATGTGTCATAGTACAAATTTACACCACAAACACCTCCACAAATACCTTCCTATTAATGAACATTTTTGTGGGGAGTTTCAAAATCAAGATGTGCTGCAATTTTAAGGAAGTATTTGCAAGGCCTTTACTCTCACAGGTTTAGGAGTGAAGAGTTTTACTGTGTTTTTTCAGGATACTTTTTTTTTTTCCTCAAGAATAAGGCAAGTGAGCCGCACAGGGCTTTACTTTTTTCAGGGATTTTGAAATTCAGCTTACATGCCAGCAAGCAGTTTAGTGGCAGGAAGTCTTTCCTAGTAGTGCAGTCATGAACTGGTAAACTAGAAGCATCTGTAAAAATTTAGAGGGAGTATCAGCTTTCTCAAAGCTCCAGCCCAAGACTAATGAGGTGCAAATGATAGCGCTGCATAACCCTTCTCCACCCCAATTGTGGAATGAGATATTGCGACAGAAAGAAGTAAAGAAATAAGACAAAGATTTCAAAACTTACACTGCCCTGAAAAAAAGACTCGGTTTTCAGGAGATTTTCAAATGGCTGAGGTGGGCCAACCTGCATATTTTGCTAGCAAGAAATTCATACCTTGAACTTCCTCAACCGCAGACATATTTCCATGGCACTGAATACTGACAGACGGAGATTGTGAGCAGTAATTGATTTTTTCTGCATGTATGTGAAATCTTACCTCTTGATGTGATTGTTCTTATTAACAGTTGCTGTACTAAGAAACTAACTTGTGCTAATTTGCATCTTTGATAGATCCTTTACTCTGCTTGCTCTGCAGAAAGAGAGGAAGGGGGTAGAAATGCCATTTGTTTGAAGGATCACATCTGGGGTGTGATCTGCTGTATCTTGACACCAGATGGCAGGTTTAGGCTGACAACTAAAACCCCGTTTAGCCTCGTCAAATGGCATCTTAATCTTTTACTTTCTCTGACCATACACAAGAGGAACTACTACAAAATGATAGGAATTATTTGGACTCCGACTAAGAAGTCTTCCTATGAGTTTATTAAATTTCTTGCTTCTCATCTCTACAGTGTTTATAGGAAAAATTGCTTCTCCTTGGCAACACCTAAAACATTACTGCACGGCTCATACATTGTTCCAAGTATGTGTTGTGGGGGCAGAGGTGTGGTGCCTTTAAGTGGCTGATTCTTGTCATAACAGGTATGGCATTAGCCCTGCTGAGTAGTGACTAGAAGTGACAGCATTGCGTTTGAGGTGCCTGGAGGGCACTCAGTCATCACTCCTACACAGCAATATGCCTTTGAAAGCACTGAATACAGTTGCTTGCCAGCGTGGAGTGTGCTCAGTAAAGCCTAAGGAGACAGAAGTTTGATTCTTGTGTTCTTTTGTTCACCAGATTTCCAGAAGAAAGTCCTAGAAAATCAAGGGAAGCTCGGAGCTGTATGCCGCTCACTGTTCTGCTTCCTTCCACATGAGTGTGTGCACATAAGTAGGCTTCACCTCCACCCCCCTGCCCCGCCCCTTCAGTTGGGCACTTAAGTGCATATCTTTCAACTTTGGGCCACCCAGGACCTAAAAACTTCATCCAGTTTCTCACCTTTCGTCTCCCTAGCTTCTGCATGTTCCCAAGTTTACTTCCACCTACTGTGTACACCAGTGTTCTTTTAGTGGTCCTTGTAGCTGTGCTTTCTATTTCCTTGCCAAAAAATTGCCATAAACCATACAAAACTGAAAACAGAAATATGAATATTAAGATGTTACAGAATTGAAATGCTCTTGCTTGTAAAGTTTCTTATGGAATACAATGGGCTCATAAGATGTTTTACCTGTTAGTTCAGTAAAAGTTAGTTCAGTTAGTTCAGTATTTTCATTCTGATCTCTGCATAACAGCAGAGATCAGAATGAAAATACAGTGGAATACCATATTTTATCAGGAAGTTACATGTCACAGTATTGCATTTTTTATCAAGCATCAGATTTTTTATTACATATTATTTAACCTCTATTTTTGTGATGTGTCTCAGTTACATCAATCAGCCTCTAAACTAGCCTTGGGCACTTTCCTTGTAAAGTTCTTAATGGATTGCTTTTTTAAGGATTTGAATTAAGTAATTTCAGAAGGTCATTGCTGCATGTATGGGTTATGGGTATGCAGCTGCAAGTTTATCAGTATTTGATATTATATTTGTATTATATTTACGTTTATTTGTTGTTAATGATTTACTTCCAATATAGTAATGCTAAAGAATGAATGGGAGAAAGATACTGCCTGTTCTCTAATGCTAGGAGAAAATCTTCACCTTTTACCTTTTACAAATAGCTTTAAAAATAATAAATAAGCTGTAAATTGCAGGTTTGAAGGAGCAAGCTGGACTGATTGTGGGAAATTAGCATTTGTGAAAAACATGTGTCTCTCTCACTATGAGTTCCAACTGGAGTGCCTCAGTACAGACTCTTAAGCTGACTTTGGCAGTGTTAAACACACTTTTTGGTAGAAGAAAAATGTTTAATGTTTACTTTAGTGTTGGAAGCAGTGGACGTGTTCTTCACTAGTAAGCATAATTCTTTTATGTTTCTTCCATTTTTTTTCTTCCTTCTTGAACTGCTATTTGAAGTGAAGGGGAGAGACCTCTGTCATTTATGTTTATATATATGTTTATATATACCAATAGGAGCCTTCATTGCTATCAGTCTCCTGTGCATTGATTTTGATATGATAGACCTAGTCTGCAGAATTTTCATGTCTTAAATTGGCTCAATGTGCTGTACTTCAGATGAAGTAACTACTGGAAAGCTCAGATTTAGCTCTGTAGTTCTGCAGATTTGGTTTTTACTGTGGATTTCATTTAGGCCTTTTTCAGAGCAATGAGGAAATACATGAATTGCTTTTTTCAGAAGTACTAACATGTAGTTTAGAAAGAAAATGAATGAGAAAATTCTTACCTGAGGAAAAATTCCTCTGTAATTTATGAGAAGAAAGTCTGAACAGACTACCTCTACACATACCAGGATATATCCTGTCCAGTGATGCTCTTGAGAATTGAGGGTAGTTCAAGATTGGGTGTCAAGTTTTTCTGAGTTTAAAGGCTTATATGAACAGACACTGGTGGAAACAAACCAGGGTTTATGATGCTGGATACTGCAAGATGCTGGGGAGTCACAGTAGTACTGAAAAAAAGTTTGTTCTAGCAAAATTTGAATAATTTTGGTGATGTCTTGAAATTAAGTACATCCCACCTGCATGTTGACTTAACACACTAAAACCATGAAACAATAGAATGAAAAATCTTGAGGATTTTAAGAACCATATCTAATTTGGAGAAAATAAATTTCTCTTTTATGGCAGAATTCATTTGTCTTTTAATAAATGCTGACCAAAATAATCTTTAATCCATTTTTTCAAATGACATCCCGTTACAATAGTATCCTTTTAATATAAATGTTCTAGACACATTTATGTTCTCTCTGGTTATTTTCTTCTACTTCAGTAACTTTGTATGCTTTCATGGCTTCACTTTTGACTCCTTACTTCAATACAGAAAAATAGGAAGACTTGTGGTTTATTCTGGAAATAAAGCCAATGCTGTTGTGTGAATTGTATAGTGAGTAAGGAGAAGGTGTTAGTATGCATTTCAGAAAGTTGCATATAGTTTCTCTGAAGGCTAATCATGTCTCTTTGATATGTTTACACTCTGATGAGCTCAGAGTACCCTCACTGCCTCTGCCTTTATACTTTAATGCAAATTCAGTAATGTAAAACATTAAAACTGTGTTCTTAGATAATCCAGAAAAGAGTTAATCAAAGTCAACAACTGCTAAAAGCAATCCTTAACTGTAGTGCCTAACTATTGTTCAGGCATACAGTACAAATGCGTTCTGCCTAAGTTAGCCAGAACAATGTCTCCAGCTAGTGATTAGGCTCAACTCCAACTTTTACCTCAGGCAAAATTTCTGCAGTTATACTACTGTTTGTCGAGTAATTAAAGGCAAAAGAAGCACTAACCTGAAGTTTTTGGGGAGTTTTTTTGTTTGTTTTTGTTTTTAATTACATGTAAATTAATATATATTCCAATTGAGCACGAAAAAAAATTTGTAAAAGGCTTATGTAGGAGGCCTTAAGTGCTGAGATTTCCATATAAATTCATGGATACTAAGCCATGTCTTTCCCTCAGACACATCTATGTAGTTCTGTTGAAGTTGTGGTTAAGTCCTGTTGTGTGCAAGTGCTACTAAGAGAAACGGAATCACAAGAGCACGGAACAGATGGAGAAGGAACAGGAACCAGAACCTGTCACATGTCAACAGCTATGTGGAAGACTGACTGGGAACTTGTAATCCTGAGTGGCTGAGAAGCAATCCTCTTTTGTCCTGTCTTCATCTGTGGGAGAAGGACTAGTTTCACAGTGTCTACCTGGCTGAGATGTTTTTCTCTTGTAGCTAGAGGATGCGCAGCAGAGCTACAACCAACTGTTAGTGTATCTTTAACTCTTTCAATACATGCTTAAATGCCAAATCAAATTATTATTACATTTTCAGTCTCACTTATTTAGCTTAGGATTTAGATAATTGAAAGGATATTGCATATTACATTATCATTTCTGAGGAAGTTATGGTTTACAGATATAATTTCCATGTGTTGTTGAACGATCAGTGATTCACAGAACCACAGATAGAGAACCCAATGAATATCTGAATATGAGCAATGGTTGCCCGTTGCCTGTGTATGTGATGCACACTGGGCTCTGTAGGGAACTGAAGCCTAGTAATACAGTTAGTTGATTAATGTAGAAACAAATTGTTTGTATCCCACCTCTATTCCCCTTGCACCCTTTAACACCTTGGTATATAATATGCAGACATTACTTACATTATTACAATTTTAAACAAAAATTTCTAAGCTACAGATTTACTACTCCTCTACTTTTTACTGCCTATTAGCTCAGCAATAGGTAAAATGGCAACTCTCAACCAGCTTGTTTTCTGTGGTTTATATTGTGCCAACTTCTGATTCTTTGACTTTGTTTATAATACATTCAACTTCTTACCAGACTCTCAGCTAAGTATTGGAAAGGGTAGGACTGCTCTGCTGCTCACAGAAGTTACCTACATATACTGATAGAAATTAGATAGATGAGATTAACACATGTATGTTAATGAACATTTCTCTGTAGGCTGTGGACCCTGTGTTAATATACTAATATGCCCATCATGGATTTAAGAGGCCTGCTTCCCTTTATTGTACTAATAAGATATTTATGGGTAGGGAGCTGTGTATCACACTACACAGTTATCTGATCTTTTGCCTCTGGAGAGACAACTTTGAAAACTCTGACGTCAAAATGAAAATAGGCTTCCAGTTGTTACTCAAGCCCTGCTTTGTGCCATTCTATGAAAGGAGTTCAATCCAATTCTGGCAGTCTTTATTAATGAAAAGTCTAAGAACAAAACCAAGAATGATGAGCCTGTGGAGATACTAATGTAGCTGACTGTCAGGTACTTTTGATAAAATAATTGCTGTGTTTATGGTCCTTTCACTAGCACAGGACAAAAGTTGAGTAGTAGTATTCATGGGGACTCTGAGGGATAATTGGTCTTTCTGTATAAATAAGCTCTCATACATATTTGTAGTTTTCTGCCTGGTATTTATATATATGTATCTTAATTCAGGTTGTGGTTAGATGTAAATATCCTGCTGTGTTGGGCTGTGGAATGTTCTCTGATTCTGGAGTACCTGTAATGCATACATGCATGATGTGACTGACTGCATCTGTACAGGCCAGTACATCTCACACCTTCTTTTTTTTTTTTCTCAAATTCCATGTGGCTGAGCAAAAAAATGTTGTTGTGCTCGTACAACTAAATCAGCTTTGTTTTGGTTTTTAGGTCTTATCTTAATTTTTCTTCTACAGAATTTGTGTTTATTTTCTCTGAGGTGTCCCATCTCTAGGACTGTCCTTCTTGTGATATAATTTCTCTTCAGTGAAAGAGCTCATCCATCACTGATTGCCCTGTCCTTTACTGCTCACTTGCAGAAAAATAGAGGTACACATTGTGAAAGGATTATGAGAACTCACCTTAACCAATAACTTCTGAGAAAAATAACCAGTCTAGACAGTCTGGAGGAATTGCAGAGATCTTTGGCCTCAGATCTGGACAAGACAAGAAGTAATCTCAACAAAAATCAGTTTGTATCATACAAACTATCCACTGCCTGGTCCTGAAAATCTAGCATCAGAAATAATTTCTGAAGATTAAATTATTGCTCTTAGTCAAGTATTCCTGTCATACCTCACATTCTTCTAAAAACTGCCATTCAGCTGTCAAAAAATTGGTTTCTTGTTCAGGTCCAAGCTCATTTTGTCAGCTCTCTTTTGTTTCTCAAACAGATTATATACACAGTACGATATCCTCAGAAAGAGGCAATGTAGCCATTAGCACTGCTCATCAGAATGACTTTCCATGAAATTACACAATTGAGTCTCCAAACTGACTTTTGCAAACAATGCTGGAAAAATATGTTCAGCGCCTCGTCCTATTTTCTCTTTTCTTTCCTGTCATCTCTTTGCGACTGTGCTGTCAGATAGTCTTCAGACCTTCTTAATGAGTGTATAGGAGTGCAACACAGTACCTTGCGCTTTTCACTGTCTTCCTCCAAATACCTCTTTTAATCACTCTCAGAGACTCATCAAAAAGGATGCTGAAGTGAATTGTTAGGAGAATGACGTGACTACTCAAACTGTTTTATGTTGGAGGAAAATTGTTTTACAGCAGCTATTTCTGAGAAACAGAAAAAAGCAGAAGATCCATCAGTCCTGGACCTAGAAGGAGTGAAATCCAGAATTAACATTGGGCTGACGACCTGTTGTTGCTTCAGCAATATTTTTATTTTAATCTGCGAGGTTCTTTCTGTTATGCCTGTTCTGTTTGGTAGACCTCTGCTACTTCTGTAGCCATTTCCTACTTGGACTTTGTCATGAAGGTCCTGAGGACATTAAAAAAAAGTAAATTGTCTTCAGGCCACGTCTGTAGGACTGGCTCATAAAACAGATGGTGCAACTTACTGAAAACTGCACTAGAATTCTCTCTTGCCAAAAGTTGTACTGTTGATTTTATTAGCTCTGACAAAGCTAACAAGGTGACTCAGATTACTGCTATTCTCTTGAAATGGAATGTGGCCATATTTGGCTGTAGGACATCCTGCACTTACACGCAATCTAATACAACACTGCATGTTCATTTAATGCAGATGTCATTTGAACACTATAATCCTGAGTGCCCCATTTGATGGACATGTTGGTGACTATCATGAAGCATGATGGTTCCCTCTATAAATAGAAAGTGAAAAATAAGCAGAAGATTTCTTTTCCTTCATCATTACTTTCCACATTGGAAAAGTTTGATCTCTATTAGGTTTGCTTTTTCACTGGATATCACAGAACCAGTGGCTTAATTTATATTTCAGGTCAGAGCAAGGAGACACTGAGACTACAGTTTACACAGCAAGATAATAATGAACAGATGACAGAAAACTTGGCCACCGTGAAGTGAGATCCACTCCTTTTGGTAGGGAAATGTGGTCTATGAGACAGGTTTGTCCCAAAAACATTCACATCACTCTTATCTGTCTGGAGACTGTAACTATTTGCCAAATGTATTCACCTATTTTAAAATGAGGTACCGGATCATGAATGGGAAGAGAAGGATGATGGCCTATGTGCTGCTTTCCAAGACATAAGATAGCCTGAGGTCTGCTTCTTCCCTTCAGATGTCAACAAGAAGTGCCAGTACTTCTACTCCAGTATTCTGATGTTCCTGATCTTGCAGGGAAAGAGATTTAAGTACAGCTTCCCTGACTCATCTTTTGCTAACAACCCTCCCCAAGGTGAGGCAAGAAACAACATGATTGATCCTTCTGGCTCCAGCTTGGCTGAGGCAGTTCTGATTTCAGCACCCTGCCTTTGTTCCTACACTGTTTTACAGTGAACTTTCACAGATTTTACACCCAAACCTCACATCCTTCCACATCATACTATGAACACCATGTGGCTTCCAAGCTTTATATGCCACTTGCTCATCCTCAAACAGTGATATTTTCAGCAACAATGAAACAGAACAACAGTAACAGAAGTAGCCACATGAACCAAGTTTTTTGTGTGAATTACTGGGAAGGTGGTACCTCTCTCATTGTCGTAGTTACCCATATTATCTGGATTGGTTTTTGTTCATATAAAGTTTTGACCTAAAATCATCTTAAGGGACTCTACAGTGATTTCTATTGTACATCCATATGTGCTAGGCATTTATTTTTTCTTTTTTTTGATACCCTAGTTACTTGACTGATTAGAATCTGACTTTCAGTGACATGGACATGCACTGTTTCCCAGGGGGTTTGGCATGTTTCTGGATACTTTTTAATAATGGCTGCTCTTCTGATAATTTATAGTATGACTAAAGTGATAGGAGATCAAGGCTCTAATATTTGTCCACCTCCTCCCTCCCCTTTCCACTCTTTGACTTCAGACATGTCAATGTTAATTGTTTTCAGTCTTGGGTCAACCACTCTTGTTTGCCTTTTTGTGTTGATTAAATCCCATCCTCAGCTTTAAAGTGCTGTCTTTAGCTCTACTCACTAAACATTGCAGAAGCATTATGATACCATTATTTCTTGGGAATTGCCATCCTTATTCAACGAGCTATTTCATGCCTGTTTGGTGGTGGAGCTTTGTACAGATAGGTCTTTTAAAGAGGAAGATTAATTAGTTGTAACTGTTTTCCTTGAGATGTGTGTTTAAGCTGTCTGAACAGGTTTATGGGATGATTCTGCTTCCTTGTAATTGGGCTCATGTGAGTGCAGGATGTCATGTGGCTAGCAAGGGTCAACCACGTTTCGTTCTAGGAGAGCACATGTAACCTGAGATGACTTATAGTAACTTGATCAGTAGTAACAGTTGACATCACGACCTTTTTCAAGAAAAAATGAATGTTTCTTAGCTTAGAAAAATAGTTCCTCTTCACACACTTCGAGTGCTACTATGATCAGGCAATGTATGTCCTCTGCTATGCTATAATTTCTGAATTTGTCACCTTCAGAAATCCAGGATTCTTTCTGATATTCTAAGGGAATAGCAGTAGGAAGACAAGCTCTCTGACTACAGAGCCCCTCTCAAAGAATACCCAACTTTAAATTGCTTTCTTCTCTTGTGAGAAGTCTCAGTGTAGCTCTTCATACAGCAGAATGAAAGCAAGAAAAAGCATGGAATTATACGAATGTGTAAAGTCCTTGGTACATGTAGTGCATTTATTTTTTACTTTGCCTTTTCTTACTGCTTAATCCAGCTACCTTTAGTGTTTATGCATAGCACAAAATTCTATAAGTTTTTTTGAATGTGCAAAGCAGTACAAAAGTTTTAACATTGTCATTGAAGTCACTCTACTGAAATCAATGGGAGCTAATTACTGAAGCCATTGAAATCAGGATTCAATAAATAATTTTTCTTGAAGTAGTTGACTCTTCTATTTTTCTTTCAAGAAAATTTTATGTGCCTGTATTTGTTTATGTATCATATATGTTACATGAATATGAGATGGAAGACACGTGCAGCTGACATGAGATGCATTTTGGTTTTCTTTGAGTCCTGACTGTATTCTGAATATCTGAACGTCTTAGGACTTCAAGTTAATATGCAGTGAGAAGGAACTAGTATGTCCCTAGGGATGTGTGTGGTTTACTTTGGTAATTCACTGTAGGAATACAAATTATATGATGCTGTGTGACCTGCAACTTTCTTCTGGGTGTGGTGCTTGACAGATTGTTAAATTTCATGCTGGAAATCTTGTAGTAGGCCTCTTTCTACAGTATTCTTTACAAAGTACTTTGTTTGTAATTTGATTGAAGTGTTGTCATCATCCCTGCAAGGGATTTCTTCTATTCGCTTTCCTTGGTGGGGACAGAGAAAGACACATGGAAGACAAATTACTTGAATTCATTATTAAATTCATGTCTTTCTTTTCGTGGCTTTAGTTTCTTAGGCATAAATTGTGAATGCTGATGGTCACATTCAGTGATTAGAAAACTTGAGTTACAGTATCAGAGAAAGAAGTTTCATGACTACTTTAAAATCCTTTTTTCCTTAAAAGCTCTTTTTACTAAGAGATTTTGATAAATAAAATGTGTGGGTCTTGTCCTCCTGTAGGAGGACTATTAGAGGTAGTGCATGAAACCAAAAATGAAGAGTAGAAACAAGGGGAACCAGAAAACACAGTGTGCAGTCTCCATCGATCCGTGTCACCACACATCCTTGTTCCTATCACACACTGCATAATCAGAAGGGACGACACAATCCAAATCCTTTTTAGTCTGTGGAGGTTACAGTGTCCCAGATGCAGTGCCAAGTGTCATTTTATGAGAACAGGTTGCTGTATTAAGGATATGCACCCATGCATTATGCAGAAGTGACCCAGTAAGTATGCAAATGTCAGGGAAGGAATGATGTATTTATAAATTTTGCTTAGTTTTCTTAAAAAAAATAAATTAAAAAAAAATATATGAAAGATATCCAAGAAGGTGAGCTTAGCATTGCATAACTTAATTTTTTTTATGTAGAGGCACTTAAAATAGCAAATACTTACAGCAAATACTTGGCTTATCTATGGCATCTTTTTCATCAGGTAAGTCAGCCTTGCAACATGTCTGTGCATAGTTACATATTGTTACTTGAGTTTTACACATGGATAAACAAACAGAATAGAAAAAATAAATTAAATTGACTTTTTTAAAAAAATAAAATTTAGTTTATTTACCTAGTATCCCAGAACACATCATTTGTTGTTTGAGGACTAAGTGTACATCTTCATACTCATTGCTTTTCCTAACCACTGGACATACATCCTCCCTACCAACTTTTTATTCCCTACCAACAATTCAAAGCACAGTTAAACAAGTATGCTAGTATAGATTTCTCCTCAAAAAGCAGTAGTTTCTATAATTATTAATAATGCATTACACTCTGCACTGCTTCTTACCCAAAGGATATCTTGTAATTAGGAAAATACAATTTCTATATGTGCGCATGATATGTCACAAACAGGAGTAATTCCTGGAGTGCAATACAAGAAGCAGATTGACAGCATAAAGTAGCAGATTGCATGAAATGAGACCCTGAAAAGCAGTCCGGGGAAGTGAGAAGTATCCAATTGTCTAGAAACTGCCATTTAAGTTCATTAAGTGCTAAGTTTATACAAACTGTTATTTTGGCTGGAGTGCAGGAGTCAATACCTATGTTTCATGAAAAAATTGTCAGCAAAATGGATGAGTGTTTTATTAAAAGTACTTTTCTACTCGGATCTCAAAGCACCTTTCAAAAGAAAAAGTGCACCAGGAGTTGTGAGTGATGGCTCAGAACATGTCGGTGTCCCTTTGATGCTGCTGTAATAATTCACAAGTTATTTAATACTCAATGTTTGCAGTTTCTTTCTGTTTCAAGTGCTTTTTATTTTTTCATTTCTATCATACAAAGCAGTTTCCTTCAGGATCAAGGGAAGAAGGGAGAATGTACAGTGTGTACGTGATCTCTGCTCTCAGTTACGATGGTCATCTTCACTAACCAGTTTGGAGGAGATAGTACTCCACATGGGTTATACCTTACTTAAGAAGATTAATTCTGTGATACCAGTCAACCATGAGGAGTCTGTTTGTATTAATGTCTCTCTGTTAAATTTAGTTGCTATGTTTGTCTTTGTTCTTAGTTACTAGCAAATGACCAGACAGGAAACCAGGCAAACCAATAAGATTTACTCAGGTTGGTCCCATTTTTCCAGTTTTAATCAGTGCCTTCATTTGTCAAAGGATACTATTGTTTATTCTACTCACACTAAAAATGAGGTGCAGTCTGAACTTTATCGTAGTTTCAGCATAATGTAGGTTTCAGATGAATACTTCTGGTTTTAAACTGTTAAATACCTTGAGTATACTGTGTGCAGACATGCTAAGGTGAGTCGTACAGTGCATCTCTCAAATACTTGGAGAGCAGAGTTGTTCCATTTTTGTTCCTAGACAGTGCTCTGTATCCTCTGGAATTTCTCAGTGTCCACTAGATTAGTTTACTAGAAATCCCCAAATTGTTTCTAAAATGTATTTCCAAAATAGATGCATGATGAGTTAGTAGCTTCTATACCAGAACGGCATACATGATTATTAGGAGTTGCAGTTGTAGAAATGTGATAATCTGTCTCTAAAATTGTGTAGCTTATGGCCTGGTCACTGTTATCTGCTGAAATGACCTGACTGTCCCAGGGTTGTACTGCTAGGGGTGGGAGGTAGGATCTTCTTGTAACAAATTAGAATTTTTCTTGGACTGGAGCTAGAGTGGCTTCTATGGCTGATAAAAAAGATAAAATCCAAACGAAAACAAATTCAGTGACATTGATCTGCTGATAA
>NC_080632.1:36181893-36222722 GCF_027887145.1 Ammospiza caudacuta
ACAAAATTTATCCATTTTAATATCTAGGATTAGAATCACCTTCTAAGGCTTTAGCAGTCAGAGTATCCTATAGTAAAAATCTGAAGAGAGACTTTTACTTCAGGAGTTTGCATTCACTACTTGGTGTGTAAGTAATTTGGGAATATTAATCTCTTTAAGAACAAAATTGTTTAACTTTAATACTTCTTACAAGTAAGTCTTTCCTGCTTAGGAGTAAATAGTACTATCAGGAAAAGCCTGAGAAGAAATGCTGTAGTCTGACATCCTCTACATAATCCCAAAATAGGTGGGGGAGTAGTTTAACAACGCTAACATCACTGGTATTATACTGTGTTTTCCTTGTGATCTCAAAGTCAGGTTTTGACACCTGAATTCAGTTCTCCCATTTGCTCGTTTGTTTGGTTTCAGTTTTTTTTTTCCACTTTTCTGCTAAAAGTCTCTGCATAAAGTCCGACTAATATTAACTATGATGGTAATATTATGACAGGACTCAGCAAGTTGAATTAGCTTAAGTTCAACATTTTTTCTTCTGAAAACCACCATAAAAGTCCATCAGTTGTTGCAGTGCCCCTCACCTTTTAGTTGTTTTGGAAGCTTTGGTTAAGAAAACACACAATAGTAAATGTATGTCTGGTCTCTGCATGAAGCTGGGTAAGTCTGATTAGACCCAGAACTTTTCCAACCAATAGATCAAATGCTTTCATCTTTGTAAGAGCTGGCCCAATATTACTAATATGTAAAACAATATAAAGTTAGTACTGAGAGTGATTTGCACCTGCCTTCTGTGAGAACCCCACTTTGGAAACCAGAGAGCTAGAGAGTTTGCACCATAAGCAGCTAAGAAGTGTCAGTGTGGATACTGCGCCTGTTCTAAGCCCATGTAAAGCAGGCTTGTCTCTTGTGCTCGTAAGCCTGAATGGGTGAGCTAAACCACTCTTACCTTTAAACCAGCACAAGGAGGTCTGTGCTCACCTTTCACTGGTGTAGCTAAATCAAGTTATGTTAAAGCCCAAGGGCATTTCTGCCTAGTGCTCATTCAGTTTGTGCTTACAGTGCATCCAGGTAGTTTTTTAATGTTAGTCAGGGTGTTAATTATAACAGTGAAGTGTCTTTATGTTAAGGAAAGGAATGAATTTGGCTGAGTGAGCAAACAGTTTGTAATGTCCTAATGCAAGTGAACTGGCTTCACTTCAATGTATAAATAAGCAAGTCGTTGTATTTTAAAAATATAAAGATATAAAGCTTTCAGATCAAAATAATATTCAGAAATTCAAAAAAATTTCCTTTTTTTTTTTCTAATACAGAAATGTGATAATTATTTTTTGAAGGCAGGGTGAGAGATTTGGCTTCTCTTGAGGTACCTCTGAGACTCATTAATATCTCATTTAACCTTTGGAGATCAGATAAATACACTAATAAATAGGGAAAGATTTCTGGTTACCTCCTACAGCTATAGAAAGTAACACAAACACCTTCTCATGTTGTGCATACCAGTCAGTGTAACAAGGTCTGTTTGATTACGCACCTGTGTTACCGCCGTCTACAAAGAAAATAGCCTCCTTAAGCGAGGTGAGAAATTGAGATCAAATTAGTTTGCCTTCTTAAGACTGCTGCTTGGCCAATCAAGCTGTAATTTTCTTCCTTAAAGTAGTTACTTCAAGCTACGACAAAGGAAAGCAATTAATCTGGTTTGGTTTAGGAATGCAATTTAGAGGTGAAAGACTCCATGTAACATGTTTTCTAACCACATAGGCTACTTTGCTCGTGAGTGGCTAATGTATCTCTATGCTGTACAATGCAGGGATGTGTAGTAATTTATTAGGAATGCAGGCCGGCATAGTATTTCTGAACTGTTAGATCAGGTGTTGGAAGCAATGCAATTTCCATGCTACACTGCATGGTCTATGTCCAGCTGCATAATCCCTGTGTGGGAGGACCCATTTGTCCAGGAAAACTGTACAAAAGCAGGTGCAATCATTTAAAGATTGAAATGAGTTTCATTCAGGGCTTTCTTGGGTATTTCTCCAAAAACTAGCTGTGAAAGATAGGCAAGCACTGAATTCAAAGGAAAAATTTGGTGGCCTGATTCACTAGCTTGTTTGACATCTGTTCTTTAATTCACTCAGCATTCACAGGTTTTCCTGAGTCTATCTAAAGCTGAGTGCTTCTGTAACTGTATATCAAGCACCTGTTTCTTCCTAGTGGCTTTACAAGTCCCTGAAGGGAGTGTTGACATGTTGAGATCAATGTGGTTCTCACTCTGTAATCAGTTAAGAGAGATCAACAACTTAAAATACAAATGTCATCATCCACTTGTTAGAATCTTCATAGAATCAAAGGACGCAGGATAAGCAGAATCTTCAGATAAACTTGGTGGTAGTGAAAGTAAGAAGTGAAAATCTCTGGAGTTTTTCTGCTGCTGCTGAAGGGACCTAACAATGCATATATGCATCTCATGCCTCTTTCCCTTCTACATGATGACTTCCATATAAGCACAGATACTGTGGGAGAAAATAATTGGTTTGTTCTGACCCTTCAGTTGTTTATTTATTGTTCCATGCCATGGTTTATATCTATTGCTTCTCTGAAGTGTAGTGAAAATTTAGGCAGTGAAAATTCTAGCATATGTTTTGGGTAAGAGTTTGAAAGAATAAACAGTGCTTGTTAAAAAAAAAAAAAAAAAAAAAAGATTGGTTTCTAGATTGTGAAAGAAAATGAAACCTGAGTTCTTTAATATTACTGTGATGTTGGTGACCTCTGTGCAAATTAGAGTGGTGTGAAGCTTGGTCCACAAGCATGCATGCTGATGTAACGAAACTAGCTCACAGAGCACTGAAGATCAAGTTCCTTCTGTCTGTCTAAGTTGGGCCAATTGATGCATTTACAGTGATTTTGCCTCCCCGTGGAGTGGTGTAAAGTCCTCAGTAGTTCTGCTTAGGAGGGAGATGCTGGAGTGAAAATTAGTCCAGATATACCTTAAACAAGAAGCAGGCTATCATTAAAAGAGATACAGAGATAGTAGGTCAGAGAAGTTACTGAAGGCTTTCCCAACACTGTATTATACATCTAAAGTGGCAATTAAACACATGAATGCAACAGAGACGTTAATTGAAAAATACGTGGAAGAGTATAATGGTATGATTAGCAAAGAAGCTTGGGGTCCTGAAGTGTGCTGACAAGCAGAGACCTGGCTTTGGAATTACCTTCACCTGATCAGGTCACTTCTAACACCATTATTTCATGGCTTTTTACATGGTCTGCTCTCTGCAGAACATCTTTTGGCACATCCAAATTAAAATTCACTGTAGTTATTTTCTTCTGCAAATTCTAAAATTTACCATACTATCATAGAATCATTTCAGTATTCCACTTTATGTAAAACACTATTTCACTAATAAGATATTTAAAGCACATGATGAAAAAAGAGATGATTTTTAACTTGTTAAACTATTTCATTTATATGGTACAGTGTGTGCTTGTGGGGAGGTAACAGGACATGTAAAATCATTATGACATGGGAAATAAAATTCCACTAGCAAATTGTACTAGCAAAGTTTTAAAACTACATTCACCCATCAGCAGGCAGCACAGAAAAACTGTTTCTATTTACAAGATTCTTTCATTTGTCTATCTGATCTGCAGAGAAATCACTATGCCTTTAACGTTGTTATGACATTGTATATTTGCAATACCAATGAATACTTAGGCGATGATATACAGAAGATAAAACTTTACACTTTTCAGTTTAGTGGACAATGCCTTTATACAGATGCCTCTTAGTTTTTTAAGGTTTAGTTTGGACATATGAGATTGGAAGTACAGTCTGGTAGTCTTGTACTGATATGGTTTTGCTTTTTTTAAATCTAGCTGTTAAAAAGTGTTCATGTAATGACAAAGCTTTTGAAACTGTGATGCTTGAAAAAGGGGAGGAAATAGCTACTGGACTTCAAGTTGAGATTAACACATGTTAACACATGCTACCATTCTCTGAAGTTAGGCTGTCATAATTTTTGACTCAGGTGTCTCTTTGCTCCCACCTTGTTCAGTTGTCTCCTCTTGTTCTTCCACGTCTCTTTTCCCTTCGCTGAGGGAGGCAGCGGCACCACGTGCACTCTGGTGGGCACAGTTTGGCAGGTGATGGTGGCTCTGTTCCCATCCCCCCGAGGCAGGCTGAGGAAAGCCCCTGAAGCTGTTGGGCAGAGCCGTGCCAGACTCCCAGGCTCACTCCGACGCTGGCCGGACGTGCGCAGCGCAGCGCATCAATGCCAGAAGGATGGCAAAAGTCAGGCTGCACATGAGCACGCTGCCTTTTGGAGAAACCTTCTGTATCCTGTTCACTCTTCATCTCTGAATGGAAAGCCGTGCCACTAAGACTGTATAAACATCTTGCATGTATTCTTGTTTTCTGTGTTCTTTTAAGAGAGAATAGTAATGGAACATATTTTTAATTTGTCTCTTATCTTATTCAAAACTACCCAGTTTTGAATTTCCCCCCTTTTTTCTCTGTAAAAACTTGTCTGTCTCTTTTCCTGGGTGTAACTTTCATGTTCCCTTTTTTTGTTTTCAGTAGAATTTGATACATACCAAACATAAACTAGTTGTTTTAAAAGTAGTTAAATGTTTTTCCTCCTGTCAGAAGATGTTAATACACTCAGTTTTTTGAATGTGGAGATTGCACCATCCTTTCATCTGAAATCCCAGGGAAACAAAGGAGCCTTGTCATTTGTCAATGACACTCAATCACCTAATCTGGGGTTTATCAGAATATTCTGTACTGAAACCACTGAAAAGTAATGTTAGTAATTGAATTGTACTGTGCTCTCATCTGTACCCCATAATCTAACTTTGTTCTCCTTTGTTGTTATCTGCATTACCATGTCTTCCACTGTTCTATATCCATTTCCTCTTACCTCCACTGTCTGCTTTCCATTATTATTGCTCTTTGCTTTGGCTCCTTCCTTGCCTCCTTTGGAGCTTAGTGTCACCTTGCAAACCCCTCCAGTGGACCACTGACTGCTTCTCTTGTCTCAGTGAAATGACAAAATGTGGTGCTTCCAAGTAAGCATGGCAGCCTTCTGATGGTGCCAACTTGAAAATACCTGTTGGGACTGGCAAAGTGAACAGAGCTTTGTGTAATAACTTACCTCCATTTCCTTTTAAGAAGTGGCTAATGGAATATAGAATAGCTTATTTTCACAGAGGTTCCCTTGAGATGTCATTACGGGCTTCTGGTGGGATTCATAGAAAATTTCTGAACAACCTTCACACGTATAAATCATGAATTGCTGTTTGGACAGATGTGTCCTGAATAACTTCCTTTTGTCTTTCAATAGATCTAGTTTTGTATCAAATGTCTTTTCTAATTATTCTGAATGTTTTGTCACTGCATCTTTATTAAAGTACTTTTGAAATGGAAATCAGGTTGACTTAGAGAACACACTGTCATCAATCAAAAAAAAGTTAAAATTGGTATTTTAATATTGAAGTAATACTAGACATCTTTAAAATTTGCATAAACTTGCTTCAGTGTGTGTATTGTGGAACCTCAGTGGTCACTTTTTCTTCAAAAAAATGACAGCAATGATACTCACTTCCCCTTTGCAGAAGGCTGGTTTTTGCTCACTTTACCATGTGAACACAGAGGTTATTCTTTCCTACTAATTGATCAACCAACCAGTATTTGTTTAAAGCTACTAAAATTTATATACATGTGCTCCTTTAAATCTATTCCTGTACTCCTTGACGTCTCCTTTCAGAAAGGGACTGAATTTCATTATTGAGACATTTCTAATAAACATGCGTTGGTATGTATTAGTCATGTCTTTTTTACATGTAATACCTTGTATCCAGATATCCACTCTAACTGCAGATGGAGTTGAAATTATATCTCTCACTAAAAGCTGATCACATTATAGGCTACTTGCAGTTGACTGATCTGTGTCTGATTAAGATAAGAGACAGAGGGAGTGATGAGTTCTCAGTGCATACTGCACCAGATTATTCCAATATGAAATGTATGTTAATTTACATTTGTCCATACTAACTTGTAGTGAGCTTTAAAAACAGCATTTTGCTATTTAATTGGTCTGGGGGGCAGGTATTAGCTTCATGTTTCCTAGTATTTTCTTCACAATTTCTGGAGAGAATGGTCCCTGTGAAGGAAATGTTTAATCCTGCCATCAACCTTGCATCATCCTGTATCTAAGCATCTGTTTTATACTTTAATGTGTTCTTTTTATCCTTTACTGTCTTCTTTCCTTTTATGTATTTGTAGAAAGCCTTATTATTCTTCACGATATTGCTTGCTGTCCCCTCTGATAC
The DNA here is from genome assembly GCF_027887145.1 of Ammospiza caudacuta. Lineage (NCBI taxonomy): Eukaryota > Metazoa > Chordata > Aves > Passeriformes > Passerellidae > Ammospiza > Ammospiza caudacuta. Next base: position 36,188,215 of record NC_080632.1, read on the forward strand.
TCTGCTTTTCTCTTGTGTAATTTTCTTTTTTCACTCCATCTAGCTCCCAACATATATTTTTCCTTTAAATCATTTCTTCTTGATGGTTTTAGTTGCATCTACACTGCATTTTTCATCAATATTTCTTCCATTGCCTCTTTACTTTTGCCATTTAGTCATCTTGGGATTTTTGTCCCCTTAAAAAGGATGCCGTTCCATTAGACATTTGTTCGTACATCTTTGAAACAAATCAATTCTTTTTCCACGCATTGTTCCTTTAAAGTTAATTCTTGACTTTGGTCACCTACTATTTCTTTTGTCCTTAGAAACCTGTGATTTAAAAATTTCTCACTGTTTTGTTACCCTTTGCATTCTTCTTCACTTGAATTATGATGTAAGAATTGAATGTGTTTTGTAGAGTTGTGTTTTCTTCCTTAGTGTGTGGAGCATCAGACTGCAAGAGCAATCCTGTAGTTTGAGTAAAATCACTGCAAGTATGGGAGGAGTGGAAGCTAACAGAGACTTGTCAGCTTGGTCTGTCCTGGACCATTATGGCCTTTAGTGTGATGTGATGACATATTAGTTTATACTGGCCTCTGGCCATCCATGACAACACTAAAATTTCCTGAACAACCCCTCCCATGCATGAGGCTTTGAAGAGCATGGCACAGTAGTGCCATGAGCTGATTCTGTGATAGTTGTGGAAATTCCTTTTTATGCAGAGGGAATTTCCAGTGATCCAGTTAAACTGCTTTTATATTTTTTAAGCTGGGTGGACTGATGCTCACTTAATTTAGAATTTAATTTTGTATAAATTTTCTACGCTGCCTTCCATTATTGGGACTGTGACTGAGGACTTTAAATTATGCAGTAATGTAAATAGAAATAGGATCATGACAAAACATGGCATTTAGGCAAACAACTTTTGTAGGACATTTTTCATATGGGTTTGCTAATGGGCAATTCAGGAGAGAACTGTCACCTTAATGGCATTATAATAAAACTAAGTTCTTATGTTTTTTTAAGCCTTCTGTGTGAATTATACTCATTCTTGATGTTTCTCTACTGAAATCATTAGAGTTGGTGTACTACCAACTTTTTCAGAAAAGTAAAAATACTACAGTAGGGAAAGTTTGAGGTGTTCTTTTTTTCTTCAGTGAGACACAATGCTTTCCTCTGAAAACATTATCTTCATATTTAGAATGTTGATAGTGCAACATACATTGCACTACCATAAATATTTTTTGTGTATATGTGTATCTAAATGCGTGTTTAATGTTATATTATAGTATGTCCAACAAAGTGATTTACTGTGGGAACCTGAAAAAGCAATTGTAAATGTAAGGTTCTGTTCACATGTAATATGCTAGGTGTTATGTCCATAATCCACAATCACAGATCAATGAAAAAAATTATACCATACAGTATATCTCTTCTTGCATTGTATAGACCAATAGCACTTTGTTCTACTAAGTTCTTCAAGTGGTGTTAGGTGATACAAGATTTTGTGCAACCAGTACTTACTGTAGCTACACAGACCTGAACTTTGTCTTTCACCACAGTGCATGTCTTTTTGCTTTGCAGATTGTGATCCTTTCAAAGCTTCATAGGGAAATCAGTGTATGGCTCATTCCTTTTGAAATACAGATCTTACTGCAAATCCTATTTCTTGTCTAAAAGTGGTATGAAGTATGTGGTAGATATCTCATCTTTTGAAAGACAGAGCAGCAGAAATTCGATTTAAACAATATATGTGTTTTGATAGAGAGAAAAGTTTCAATGAAAGTGACACTTTTTGATTTAAGGAAGGCTCTGAGAGTGACCTGACTGTTCAAGGAAAAGAATATGTTACATGTCAGGGCTGAAAGATCTGGATAAATTGCTGTGTTTAACAAGCCATGCAGATGTAGATGGACCTTTTTAGTCAGTCACTGGTATTAGTCTTCCTGCATCATAATATTTGAACTTGATGTTGCTTTCAGGGGACACTAAAGACAAATTATAGCCATAATTTTTTCCTGCCTGAGATTCTGTGGTACCCTGTTCTGTGTTCAAATATTTCACATGCCTCTGTGGATCTTTTTCGTTCCTTGATAAGCCATACTCATGAAAAGTGAGTACTACTTGGGAAGAATTTCTGGGTTTTGATATCATTGTTATTTTTAGCCCAGTAGGACAACTCATCCAAAGTGACGGTGAAGACATTTGAGGCTTAAACTTTGTACTGTATGAAAAGGGTCTTCTCAGTCATGCATTACATGAATGAAAGATATATCTTAGCAAGCCAACTCCTACTCTGCCAATTGCTCAGGTCTGAAGAGGCTTCTTCTGGAAAAGAAAAAGACAATAAGCATAGACATAGTCAGATTTCACCTTCACCAGTATATGGCTGAAAGTATTACATACGTTCACATTCTGTTTGTAAATCCTCATTAACCTCTTCAGGCCATTGTTTGCAGACCTAATGAAGAATCACTGACTGGTTGAGGTTGGAAGGGACCTCTGGAGGACTTCTGGCTCAGTGCCTCTGCTAAGAGCAGGGCCAACATAGGGCAGGTTGTTCAGGACTATTCATGCCCAGGACTACTCATGAAAATGACATTGCTTTGCTACATGGAGGGAAGTTTCCCATTCTAAAGTAATTTTGTTCAGAAACTGAGTATCACTGTTGTTCAGCAGATAAAGGATTTCAAAAATCAAAAAATAAGTCCTAGTTGGCATATGGTCTGTGAAAGAAAAATCAAAATATTATATGAGATTTAAGCCAGCTCTGCACCACATGATCTAAGAGTTGTTAAGAGGACAGAATTAACTGTTTGCAGCTAAGAAGGTTAACTTTCCATCTACTTTAGAATTCTTACATTCTTCACAGTAATGAAGCTTCAGCCCTTCGTAATAGTGCAATTTTCTGTAGTGGTGTTCCATGTCAAGTCAGCCTCACAGCTGAGGGATATCCTGCAGTAGCAAGTTGTCTTCAAACTAAGAATCTCACTTAATGATATAGTAGCTGCTCTAGTTCAACAAGTTTCACAGTATTGCCTTTCAAATACATTACTTTTTGTCTGTCTGTCAGGATCTATTTTTGTCTTGCCATCACTTCACAAGGACTGCTTTCTGAGCAAGGCAGATATCAATGAAAGAACTTTTCTTTTGTTACCATGATGATAAAATGTTTCCTTGAAAGTGTGATTTTTTTTTCCACCTCATTTTCAAATTTTCTTTTTTCAAGTTCCCTTCTCATGCATGAAGGTGTTCCATACTGTATAAAACATTCATCCTCTAGTATAATCTGTCTTTTTAAAATAGTGTTCGAGATGCTTAGTGATTTGTCTGCACCTAAAGTTTATTTTGATTGGTGAAGTGGCAAACAGGAGTAGTGATCTATTTTACTTAAGTTAATAATGTATGCTATTAGAAGAAGGTATTTCTGATTGACTTTACATTCCTAGAGCAAGCATCATCATGGAATGAACTGAATCATTCAAAAACAGTTTTTCTGCAACTGCTGTCCTTGAATTTTTATTCCCAAGTAGCTGAATGTGTAGACAAGCTCTCAGTTAAAAAGTCAGTCTTTGTGCTGCTATCCCTTCTCTTGAAGTGTTTATGTGTCTGGGGGACATAATGTATATGGGTAGATAGCTGAGATGGTGAAGTACATAAGACACCAGTTAAATCAGATGGAAAGAAAACAAAACTATTTTCAAAGGCATCACTCTGAGGAAAAAAGGTCCACTGCTCTGTAAAGGAGACATCTGCTCTTTAAGGAGTGTCTGTGAACTAAAACAGCATATAGTTCTTGTTCAGTGCTGATGGATTCCTTGTAAAAAGATATAGTTTATATGTTGAAAAAGTGTATTCCTTTTCATTGGTTTTTGTTTGTTTTTTGCCCCCGAGTGAGAGTTCCTCATTTACTTCTTACACTATCTTAAAAAAAAACATAAAAAACAAAACACCATTCTCCATTTCTGTTGATATGTGAGTTAATTTATATCCATAATGAGTTAATTTATGTCAATGACAACGTGCAGAAATGTGATTGGCAGCAAATCATTCCTTCTTGGAGCTTCATTGCATATAATCTAAACTGGCCTGGAACCTGAATGTGAACTGATGTGTGTAGTTATGTTGGAATAAAACAGCAATAAGTAATGAAATATTGTAAAATTATATAAAGTCAGAGTAAAAATCCACCTTCTGTTGTCCACAATATGCATTTCATTTTTTTTTTTTGTGTATGCTGCAAAGTCTAGTCTTTTCCTGAGTTATTGAGAAGAAGAAAAGTTGAGCCTTTAAGTCATAAATTAATTTGATTATGCTATCCTCCAGTTTCTCAAAAGAACAGGTAGAAGCCAATGTAAATCAGACTGGCTACACTGAACAGTTGACTATCAGAACAACTCTGTTCATTTACAAATCTAGGAAACTGTCTAAAATATATCTTGAAGTTGTTCTTGTTTGGTGTTTGATCCTGCTTTGTTAAAAGGCTTACAAACCTTATAGTCTGGCTTGGACTCTAGTTAAGTTTGTGTAGTTTTTCTGTTTGTAAAATGATCAGAATTTATTTAGGCCTGAAAAGTAATTCACATTTGAACTGCACAGAACTTTGAATCTGTTTTTTTAGGAAGCATTGGTTCACAAAAATTCATTCTCTGGAGACTTGTGTTTCTCTCCTTGAAGTTTTCAAAGCACTAGATTTTTCTAAATAGGTATGTATTCATGCCTTCATTAAAAAAAAAGAAAAAGGTCAGATTTTTTAAATACTTACATTTAAAAATAATATTTAATACACTTTTTAAAAATACTTTAAAAATGCAACTGAAAATAGTTCCATGATATCGAAGATCTTCTGTATTTTCATCTGTATATATACTGAGAAAATATACCAGAAAGAAGCACATGGAGAAGCTTTACCAGCTGAAGACAGGCATCTGCTCTTTTGAGGTTAGTTAAAAAATAGGTGGATGCCAAAGAGTAGACATTCAATAAGATTTTGGCTAACTTCAGGAAGCAATGCTTCTTGAAATCTCACAGATTTTATCATGTGGACAGCAGCAACAGTGCAGCTCAAAGTCCCATCAGCTGATCTGTAAATTCCTGTCTATAACATAATGAGTTTAATGCATAGATAGACCAGGTTTGATGTGAATTTTTCAGACATTCTCATACCCAAGAGCAAGTTATATTTCATTTTCACTAATGAAACCTTTGGTTATTAATTTGAACTTGAATATAATGCATCGACGTTCATAATTTTAACATGTTGATTGGCTTGATTGTATGAGTGCTTTGTGGGAAGAGGAGCTTTTACAATTATGTTTGGATTTAATTTGTATGGTAAGTTAAGCATGACACTTACAGAGAGCAATGTGAAGAATGTTTTATTTACTCTTTATGAGTACATTCAACCAAAATTTGATCTTTGTAAAACAAATTCAGAAAATAAGGCATAACTTGATGCTAATGGTCTCCCTTAATAGCATCTTCTCTCTGGTTATTTGCTTGTTCTATATTTAAATGATTTCACTAAATATTACTTGATTTCTGGTTGTATTTTTCTTTCCTGTGAGGTATCTATTGCATATAATATTTTTGTTTTACTTCTGTATTATCAGTGTCCTGTTCACGTGAAAGACTATACATTTTACATTTTTTGGGTTGTGTTTGCTGAAATGAATGTATTTTCTTCTGTCTGAGAATCCATAGAAAAGACATAATAATTTAGTTTTTCTATGTGGACAGATATGACATGTTCTTTCAATCTGTTGATGTTTTGTAATATTTTTTCTTTTTTCTTGTGGTGCAAAAACAGTTTTTTCGAGCTAGGAGTCATAAGATGCCATAACAGACATGTTCTAGCTTTTCATAAATAGTGCTTTTCACTACCAATTGTAATAAAAGAAAAATGTGATGCTTCAGCCATATCAGATGCATACTTTTATTTCTAAGAATTACAACTCTGGACAGATTCCTTCTGTCTCTGTAGGCAGAAGAGGTTGCTTATCATTTCCCCACCATTCTGCTACTAGAAAAATTTGTATGAATGCTGTCACATTTATTTCAGGCAAGATTATCCAGGCTTAGGTTAATATGGCAGTTGGGGTTAGAGCCATTATGCTTTTATTTGGTTTATGTGAATGAAAAACACCCTTAGAATTTATTTGGGGGGGATACCAGTGTATCGCCTAAGATTACTTTCTTTCCAGTTACGCATGAGGAAATCTGGAGGAAACTGGAAAATTATATCTTAATTCTCTGGTTGATTAAGACATGTCTGAAGAACTTCTATTTAAATACATACAGTAATTTTAGAGGAATTAAAGTGGTATTTAATATGGGACCTTTATATTCTCAATAACCTTAGAAAATTTTTGTTTCTATAACTGCAGACTAAATGAGGCTCCATTTCTTGTCTTAGTGAGGCGATGAGGGAGGGATGAGGGGAGGAAGGAACCACTGCATTATGTATGTGAAATTTGTTTATCAGTGTTATAGGACTAAGTGGATGTTGACGTATGTGCATTTTTTAAATGTAAGGTTGTACCTGGTTTGGCTGGGGTAGAGTTAATATTCTTCACAATGGCTGGTATGGGGCTGTGTTTTGGATTTGTGCTGAACACAGGTTTAATAATGTGGAGATGTTTTTGTTATTGCTGAGCAGGGCTTAACCACAGGCAAGGCCTTTTCTGCTTTTCTTATTCCATGCTGGTGAGGAAGTTGGGGGTGCTTGGGATGCTGGGAGGAGACTGAGCAGGGGCAGGTGACCCAAACTGACCAAAGGGACACCAGACCCATGATGCAGGATATATGGCATCATGCTCAGTGTATGAAGTGGGCTGAAAAAGGAGGAAGGGAGGACATTTGTAGTGGTGGCGTTTTTCTTCCCAAGTCACCCTAACCTGTGATTGAGCTCTGCTCTCCTAAAGATGGCTGAACACCTGCATGCCCATGGGAAGCAGTGAATTAACTCCTTGTGGTTGTTTGGCTTGTGTGCACAGCTTTTGCTCTGCTGCTAAACTGTCTTTATTCTAACCCATGAGTTTTCTACCTTTTACCTTTCTGATTTTCTCCCCAGTTGTGATGATGGGGGAGTGAGTGAGCAGCTGTATGGGCTTGGCTGATGAGTGAAGTTAAACCAGGACAAAACTAAGTCAGGCTTCAAGTCACACAGAACCTAGCTGAAATGGTTTAATTAAAGTGCAGGTAAAATTATGGCAGAAATCGTAGAGAAACCTAAGAATGACCACTTAGAGCAGGGACTAACTTGCTTTGGCAAAGAAACAGCAGTTGTGTTGTCTAGTGTAGCAAATCTCACACTCACTTTTCAGTGTTTTCCTGTAATTTTTGGAAGGCTTAGAGTTTACTAAGATTCTCTGAGAAGAATTGTATTGCAAGTAGAATTTGATCAATTACTATAAGATATGATTAAAAGTAGTGAAGGGATGACTTAAGCCTACTCCATATACCCTTTTGCTACAGGGCCTTAAAGCCCCTTGTCTGTTGTGAAGTAAAGCAGTGCTTCATGACTAACCTCTGGAGTGGAAGATACATTTTTCTTCTGGATAAAATTATAGCAAATGAGTTAGAGGTGTTCAACCTAGGGAGATCAGCAATCTTAATGTGTCTGTTGGTAATGATGAAAGTGGAAATCTGGCTGAAGCTAATCACCTGAAATGCTGTGTAAAAGTGAGGTATAGATCTTTTGTGTTAAGCTGGTTGGGAAGACACTGAATGCTTTCATTTGTAAATCTAACCTAAACCAGTCTATAAGATATGCCTCCCTGCCAGGTGAGTGAATGTATCAGTATGGAAAAATGGGTATTGGGAGAAGGGCATGCATTCTTAACATAAAAATAGCACAACACAGGAAGAAAATGTTTGTATATGGAAAGTACAGACAGGAAGCCTAGAAAGATTTAATTACGATCCACAGAAGATGCATAATACTTGCAGAAAATTTTGTCAGTGGGTTGCTTGCTATTTCTGCAAATATTTATCCCACATCTATAATGTGTATAATGTAATATGTCTGTTGGCCAAATTTGCCTCTCAGAGAGTATTCACTTTTCAAAGAAACTTGAATTTATTTCAGGAAAGAATTCAGCCCAAAATATTATTTTCCAACTTCATAAATCTCTTTTATAGATTAATCTAGTGACTCAGGAAGGAAATGAAAGGTTAATTACACTTCAGTATTGTTGTTTTAGAACAACTCTACCTCTACCTCTTGTATTGTTCCATCATCTTATACATAATACCATTTTTCATAAACTTATCAACAGTCATATATATGACACTTCTGTATTACTTAGCAGAAAATTATTTTATATAGCTTCTTCATTTGTTCAATGGCATACACTTTCTTGATGTGCATTTAATCCTCATGTCTCAGTTTCCTGGCTACAAAACAGGGTGGATAAGACCTTTTTTCCCCCCTTCTTCCTGGGTCTCATCTCTCTATACAGATTGCCCTTGGATTTCCTTTGTTCTGTGAGTGAAACTTAGAAACATTAGGGCTCCTTCCTTGATATTTCTAGGCACCTGCCACTTTTCTGAAAGCATATACAGTCTCCCAGTTATTATCTAGAGGAAAGCTTTCTGTATCGCCCATGCTTTAGCTTCATATTTGGCATTTAAAAAGAATTTTCTTCTCCCTCATAGGTTTCTCCACACACTTTTTCTGTGTTCAGCTGGTAACACACTTTTTCTGTGTTCAGATGTATCGAGTGCTAAATCAAATATAAGGTGTATATTTTTGATCTGTGCTAGTAAACTAATAGTTAGGTCTTTCACATACCATACAGTAACTTTCTGTTACTTGTGCTTGGGGTTTGGGGCCTTCAACTGGAGGTGGCAGCAACATTTTTCTTAGACGAACAAAAGGGTAAGACCACAAAAAAGTTAAAATGTAAAAAGGCTTCTTGCTTATAGTCTGTTTGACATGAGGTTCATGAAAGGTGAGAATAAAGCACATTAATTAGTGGCTAATAAGTAAACCATTGACTTGACAGATAGGAACTCTGAGACTTCATCAAACTACCCTCACAAAATCTCTTACAAAGGGACTAATTTAGAGGGCTGTAGACAGTAACAAAGTATTTCTGTAATTACTGTTGAGAAAAGTCCCTTGTTCTTTGCTGCTGTCACTGAGAGTAGTAATTCATAATGTTTTAGGAAGACTTGCTTTTGTTTTGTTTATTCACAGCAAAGTTTTTTGCTTTCTGATGACATCACATGTGTGGTCGGTTTCTACTGTCAGCAATTAAGCAGTGGTCTCAACTGAGCAAAAAGGCTTTGTGACACAGGGAACATTTGCCTGAAATGCTCCCATGCGAGCCATGGACTTGGTTACATGCTGAACGGGTGAAAAAAACATGACTTTTGTTAGAATGACAGGCAAGCAGCAGAAGCAGTTTAACCCAAATCCTTTTGTAGGTATTGGAAAGTCATAAGCCTAGAGATGACACTGGCACATTCAACATGCTGTGTGATCTGGGACTCTGTTGCTTGTATCACTGTGTGAATGTGTGTACAGTGTAAACATTTTATGAAGTGCAGTTTCTGATCCATCGGTCTGTCTGGGCAAGAATGTCCCTTGATACTAAAAAGAACAGCAATCAGGACAGAATTGGTCAATGCGGCATGTCTAATGGTAGGAAGATATTTGAAAGACTCACTACAGACACAATAGGCTCTCTAAATAGCCTCTTTGCACCCGGAGTCTTATTGCAAACAGGTTCATTAAGGAGAGACATTCTGACACACAGCATCACAGTAATGAAAGTAGCTCTGTTTTTCTAATATTGTGTCTTGCCACTTCAGTTATGCTGCTGGTACAAGATTTCCCTTGTGTTGTTGTATATTTCTCTAGAAAAAGAATCACTCTTCATAGAATATACAATTATTTTGTACAGGAATATATAACTCATACCTAAGAATCTGTCCTTCCTGTTTATGTGCACTAGTGCAAAAATAATTGGCAATCACATCTTCAAAACCAAAAATGCTTTTACCTTTGATTTGAAAGGCTTATATATGTTAAAATGGTTATAACACAAAAAATATATATACATACAGTTGTAATATACTTTCGTGAATATACAAAATCAGATAAAATGTTGTTCATGACCACTTATAAAATGAATATTAGCAAACTTTTTCCCCCGTGAGGTACCATGGTTTGTTTTGCTTCTTTCCTTTAGGCTCTAAGTTCATAAGGAGGAAAATCAAAAGGTTATAGTTTATCCTACTTTACATATAACTGGTGTGTGACTTAAGGTGTTGGATTGGCATAATGTATACTTTGAACATTATGACCATGGGGGGAAAAAAAGGTAATATTGGTTTAAAAGTGGATATGGAAAATTTAATGTGCTCAAGTGGGAACAATGGCATATTAAAAAAAAAAAAAATTCATGACACAGATCTAATAATTCACTTGCCCCTGTAGGAATGGGGTATCGGCTCTGATGCTGCTTGGTAGTTTATTTTTATATACACTCCTGGTCCCTGCTGTATATCCTTCGTATGGGTTCCAGAGAAAAGAAAGAAAATAACCTGTAGGGAAATCAGCTTAGAAACCTTTCATTAAATACATTGTGTTTCATATCATGTCGTTCACAAAATCTCCAAGAAAGATAGAAAGTGTTATCAGACTGCATGTGTAAAATACTATATTTGAATACTATAATTTGCTGTAAGATTAAGGACCAAGGGTATAGACATATTCGTTATTTCATTATTCACTTATGCTTGATAGATAATGCTTCAGGGGTTCTTTTCATTTTTTCTTGCCTAGCACAGATACGCAGTTTTAACTTTTTATTTGATGCTGCAGAAAGCACTCCTGTTCCCCTAAGCTTTATTGTCCTGCTTGTTTGCTTTTTAGTGGTGTGATTATTATTCTTTTGGAGGGTATTATATTGCTTTTAAGTTTGTTTCTTTCTTTCTTTCACAGGCATATACATTGGTTTACACATAGCTAAATTTTACTATGTAAAAGAAATTTAGAATTTTTTTGGCAAAAATAGAGATATGGTATATTTATGGTTGCAAGTAATTTTTTGTTTCGTATCAAGGTAATAAAATTGTAATACTTCTATTAGTCTATATTGAAAAACAAGGTTGTCAGAGTATGTTTTATAGGGCCTCAAAAATTTGTAACCATTGTTTTCACTTTTCATGAAGCATTGCTTCATAAAGCAAAATTTGGCTTGTGTATGTCTTCTGCACATAAAAAAAGTTCATTGAACAACAAAAAGCAAACTTAATTTGCTGGATACATGATAAATTTTTTTTGTTAAGTATTATTATGTGTTAAATTGTGCATTTTCTTACACGGACATAGTGGATGCAGAAATTCAGCTGCATTTGCACAAAAGGCAGTGCTTGTACTACTGTTCTTTTAGTTTGTGAAGGGCCTAAAATGCCTTGGGGTTGTAGTGATGTTACTACAACTACACTACACTACAATAAGCTTCATACTCCTCCCGTATTTCTCTTCCCACTTTTCCTGATCTGCTTATATGTAAGTAGATTTCACTTCTTATTTTGCCTAATGTAGTATTCATCAGAGGCTCTCATACATAAGGAATGGCACAAACTACAGAGTTTTGTCATTCCAAAGACCACAGGCTCAAACTCTACCTAATTCATACAGAAAAGGTGGCTTCCCTGCCTGTAACCTCCTCTCTGGCTGAGTAGTTTTTTCTACCATGTAAGTTATGATTCTGTAGCAGTACAATGTTGTTTGAGCTCCTCTGCATTTTCTTCATTGTGTAGTGCTGCAGGAAAGAAAAAAAAAAAAAAAAAAAAGATGTGCCAACATGCATGGGAGATGTTTTGTGCGCTCTTAGATGTCCTGGACTAGAAGACTGGTATCCTTTGAAGAATGATCATGATAGATGAAAAGGGAAGTAGTCTCCTCATGTCTCCAGAGCTTGTTCCCCAGCAATAGTAATATCACTGAATTCTGTTTAACCAGGTGTTTGTCATCATCTCAGTTACTGGGTAATTTCCATGACTCCTCTGTTTGGCCATCTATATTGTTAAATCATTGCAGTGGAAATTAAATGCCATAAAAATTACTCTTTGTGTATTAGCAGATTGGCAGCACTCTATCTATGAGTTGGAAGGACATGGAATCTTTCTTCTTTCTTTTCCCCTGTGTAGGTTTCTTTGGTCTTTCATTGTATGGGAAAGGTGATCTCCAAGAAGCCAGCATTGTGTTTGGTGTAGTGGCAGCTCAGGTTTCTTTTACTTCCATGTTTGCTAGCCAGCTTCCAGGGTTTCTTTGTTGAGAATGCACACATTTTCTCCTGCAGACATTGACTGTCTATAGTAATAGGTGCCTGCTAAAACAACCAGGGGGATTCTGAAACAGGTACTTGGACTGCTCAAACTTTAACATTATATTTAGTCCAATATTCCTTTGAGAAAATGTGAGGGGGGAACTACCTTGAGGTACTCTTAGCAGTCTGTGCTAGTAAACTGACAAATGCTGTGTTCTGTGATATATGTAGCTTAAGTATTTGGTTTTTAAATATACTGTGTTACTTGTCCCAAAGCTGTGTTACTCAAATCAAGTCATTCATACGGAGGGGTAACCAGATGTACATAGATAAAAAAGTCCCTGCAACATTCTGTGTGGGTATTTGGAGGCAGCAAGATGGAATTATAAAATCATGGAATAGTTGAGGTTGGCAGGGACCTCTGGAAGCCATTTTGCCCAACCTGCCTCCTCAGACTTGCATCACCAGCATCCTGAACATTATCGTCACTGCAGACAAGGATGCCTGCAACCTTCACATCTCCTGGTGGTGTTACCTTTCCTTCTGTGTGACTATGAGGTCCAGCACAGCACCTATCTATGTTGGCTCCTCTATCACTTGGGTCAGAAAGTTTTCATCAGTGCTCCCGAGAAACCTTCTGAACTGCTATTTTGTTCCTCCAGTAGTTACTTGTGAAATTTCTTTTGCCTGAGGACCTTATGACTGTGATGCTCTTTCTAGCCATTTGTTGAAGTCTTCACCTACTTGTTTTTCCTGAAGGCAGCCTGCAATGGACATCCACTACAATGTCCCCTATATTGTCAGCTCCAGGCAGCTGGCCAAGCACCTTTCAGCGTGGGCTGACAGTCTGTCAGATTACATAAAGTGTGTGCCTTTCCTTCGCAGCATGCTAGCACTCTTTTTAAAAGTTAATTTAACATCAGTGTTTTATTATGCAGTTGTTGCTTTCATACAAGTCACAGGAAGACAGAAGGCTCTTTGCACCTGATATAGCAAAATGATATTTTAATTTGTTTATTGCTGCTGGTTTAGATTGTTTTTTCTTCAATATCAGAAAAGGCAGCTGTGTGGGCTTTTAATCCTTGTATAAAATTCACCTCTGCTGTGCTTACTAAGTGGAATTGACAACTGATAATGACAGAGAAGGTGGGAAGTAATAGCTATTGGTGATTATGCAGGTATAGCTTTTCTTTTCTCACATTACTACCATTCTACTTCTCTCTACTCCTTCTATTTCCTGTCTTCCTTTCTTTCCATTCCTCCCTCCTCTATCACCCATCCTTCCTCTCTTTCTTATCTTTCCTCCTCCTCTCTTTTTCTGCTCTCCACTTCACAGAATTACAAAATTACAGACTGCTTGAGTTTAGAAGGAATGAATCTCTGGAAGTGATCTGGTCCAAGGCACCCATACAGCCATTTAGCCAGGACCATATCCAGATGGCTTTTCAAAAGCTTCATCCCTTCAGATAACACTGCAGCCTCCCTGGCAACCTGTGACCGTGCTCAGTCACTTCGACAGGCAATAGAGTGATTCCTGATGTTCAAAAGTAACATCACATGTTTCAGTTTGTGCCCATCACCTCTGGTCCTGTAGTTGGGCACCACTGAAAAGAGTCAGGCTCTATCTGCATTGTGCCTTCATAACAGCTATTCAGATGAATTCTTGAGATCTCTTCTGATCCTTTTCTACTCTAGGCTGAGCATTCCCACTTCTTTCAGCCCTTCCTCATAGCAGAGATATTGCAGTCCCTTAACTGTTTTGGTGGTCCATGCATTTCCATCTCGTACCAGGAAGCTCAGACCTGGCCCCTGGATTCAGCAGAACTGAGTAGAGGGAAGGTATTCCCCCTGTCTGCTGACAGTGCTTTATCTAACGCAGCACACCATAACCCTTCTTTGCTGCAAGGCACGTTTCTGACCAGCGGTTAATTTGGTTTCCACCAGGACCCTGCAGATCATTTTCTGCAAAGCTGTTCCCAACTAGTTATTCCCTAGCATACACTGTTGCAGGTGGTAGTTCCTCCCAAAGTGCAGGATTTGTATTTCCCCCCTTTTGAACTTTGTGAGGTCCCTGTTGGCCCTTTTCTCCAGCTTGTTGAGTCTGTGCTGGATGGCAGCACAACCCTCTGGCATATCAGCTGCTCATTCCAGTTTTGTGTAATCTGCAGCTTACTGAGGGTACCTTCTGCCCCCTCACCTAGATGATTAATTAAAACATTAAATGGGCTTGGACACAGTATTGACCCATCCAGTATATTGCTACTGTTACCCTTCTTTGCATCCCTCTTTTTCTTCTCATACACACCCCTTCCTAATTTCTCTCATCCCCTTATACCCTTTCTCTCCTGCTTCACGCTCTCCCTTTTCCTTTCCTTACCCTTCTCTTTCCCTTTTCCCCACTTGATTTCCATCTGGTCCTAAGCTGTGACGTCTTTGATAACACTTAGTGTTCGTGCAGTGACTTGTACTGCTCACATCTTTGATTTAGGATGCTTGACTTAGGCACTACTGTATTACAACAATCATCAGAACATCAGTGTGAACGTCTGCTTTACATATGCTGCCTTGCAGCCTGATTCAGAGAAGCCAGGGGTTTAGCTGTCTAGGCTGGGAGCAAACTTTTAGAGTATTATTCAAGAGTTCTGTATTGGCATTTTCCCAAATCATTTCACATTTTCTTTTTCCAGCACCATGGTTTCCTTCCATTCACTATCATCAGTGATAGTCAAGACATTGTGAAAATGTTTGCATAAAGAATGGCAATGGGTTAATGATTGCCCACTGGAGCAATCAACTAAGTAGTTACTCTTTAAAAAATTCCTTATTTGACACAGTATGGACTGGTGCAGCACTAACACCAGGAGATCTGTTAAATTATACTGGAAAAATCAGAGCAAGATGGGCATCCTTTCCCAATTTTCCCCTTTGTTTCTCTGTTTTGGAGACACAGCGAAGATTTTCCTGTAATATATTTAGTTTGTATGTGCCCATATATAAAAAGACATTGTTGTACCTTTACATTATGTGTACTTTAGAGGTTCTGCCCCGAGCTGGTACTACATTACTTCAGATGGTGTGGTGTCAGACATGTCTTTAAAGTTGTCTAAAATCATGTTGTGTCTTAAAAAACTTGGGGATGGCCCCATCTGTGAGTAAGATTAGAAGACACTTCTGGTTTTTGAAATAAACTTAAGCTCTTCAGCAGGTGCAAGAACCCTCAGTGCTCCAAGGGGAAGTTTATGAAAAGTTGAAAGAAATTACACTCAATTGAAGGGAATATTGATTGATAGTTACAGAGTTAAATATGATACATTACTCAAGAAAAAATCTACATTAAAAGAATGTTAAATTTCTGATGGAAAATATTAAACTGAAGAAATTTTTCACAGGGAGTGAAATATAAAATTGTTTACATCTCTATTATTTAATAGAAAACAGTACAGAATTAGTTAAAAATATCCCCTATTGAGACAATATATTAGGATTTTTCAGGCTGTATTCTCACCTTGGTTTGCTGAGATTTTGTTGCTCAGCATCATTAAATATGTTAAACAGAAAATCTGGGCCCCTACAACTCTGAATATCTCTTTTGTGTTTTCCTCTAGATTGTGCTTAGTTTCTTAATTTTTTTCCTGTGAGATGAAATTCTTTGAAGTTCTGTAAACAAAAAATGATGGTTTAAGCAGATGGTTATCAGTCATATAAAGAGATTATCTACTAGACAGAAGAAACAATCACTTATATATACAATATATGTGGGTGTGACTGGAACCTTAGAACTTCAGCTGTAATTGACACCGATTGGTCTAATCAATTGAAAGTGAAGAACACCAAAATAATCACTTGCCTTTGACAACCTAAATAGTCAGTTAAGTTCAGTATTTGTCCATGTGGATTGGTGATGCCAGGTAACATCATTCATTCATTCACTTTCAATACTTGTGAGGCAGGCACTGCTCTGCTGCATCATCTGCTGACAGGTTGTGTTCAACAGGAGCATGTTTTAGGTAGAAGCTTGCAGCTATGCACAGTAAGCTGCCTCAAAAGCACTGTCCCTTTCTGCAGCCCAGGAGATAGCTCTGCCAATCACAATCTAGAGTTGGTGTTTTTAACTATTAAATGTACTGATTCCTTTTGAAATTGAAACTCAATTCTGATAAAAAAGTGAATGTAAGTAGGGTAAAGAGGTCCTTTTGACTCCCTACTGGAAGAATCTGCTGTTAAGATTGGGAATCAAGGACTCATCTTCTCCATTGGGAATCTAAAACTTTTGAATTTTTTTTTCCCCTCTGACTTTGTCGAGAGCAAAGAAGAAAGGGAAGTGATAATTCCTTTGGAAAGCCACACTTCACAACCATCTGTTAGGTGATAATGCATGTGTTCCCAGAGAATTAGCATGGTTGAATCCCATTGAGTGGAATGGCACAGCTATAAGCTCAATGAAACCTTGCTATAAAAAGTGACAGTCCTTTGAAATGTAAGTGGTGTGATGCTGTTTGTTCAGTGTATTTTAAGTGGAGTTTCTTTATGGTAATTTAACATCAGAATGTCTTATAATAACTCAGCATTACATAGAAATATCTGTATTTATGATAAAGTCCTTAGCCTTTGCAGAGAGGTGGTTTTGAAGGCCAGAGTAATTTTTAGTATACTGGAAATGAAGCCCCATAGTGACAGAAGAGTGTATGACATAGCTGTAATAAATCTGCAAGTTGTGAAGCAGAGCACAAATGTTTACAAAATTAGAGTAGGAGTACTGTAAATTGAAAATTGTCTTCTATGTCTTAGTCCAGATTCAAGAAACTGAAGAATCTGAACAGAGACAATGTTTCATGGCAAAAGCATGTGTTTTGCTCTGTCTTTCAAGAGTGGCTGATGAAGCTTTCAAAGTTAAAAGAGGGTTAAAATATGTGTGGCCAGAACAGAATTGGGATTAAGTTAGTATGTATGTATGACAGAAATATTTATTATTTGGAAAGGTAGCGGGGATCGTGGTAACAGCATGATGATCTGCCATGGCCCATGTCAGTGCGTTCTGTCAGAGCAGGCAGCAGTCTATGCCTAAATACTAGCATTGATAAAGCAAAGGAAAGCAGCCAGGAGGATTTTGTGTTCAGTGCTCAGGACTTGAGATTTTCTGTCTTAAAGTGTATGAGTAGGGAACAGTGGGAGTAGGGCGTAAGACGATAGGGAAGGAGAGAGAGAGAGAAGGTCAGGGAATAAAGAATCTGAGACACTATTCTTACAACTAACTTTGCTGCTATAGATCTGTATCTGTGATTTTCCCCCAGCTGTAGGAAACCATTTGTTTCCATGACCTTTCTGCCATCTCTTTTCCGAGTCTCACCTAGAAAGTAGTGGAAAAATTACTTTTCTCAATGTGTTGGA
This sequence comes from Ammospiza caudacuta, assembly GCF_027887145.1. Lineage (NCBI taxonomy): Eukaryota > Metazoa > Chordata > Aves > Passeriformes > Passerellidae > Ammospiza > Ammospiza caudacuta. The sequence goes on from NC_080632.1 coordinate 36,205,869, forward strand.
ACAACTTAAAGAGTTTTCCGTTGCTACTGTTCATCATCTGTCTCCTGGTAAGCACTTAAATACTGCAAGCTTGATGAATGTTGCGTTCGTGTGTTTGTTTCTTCAGTTGAGTTTCTTAAGCAAGAAGGTAGACTGTTTGGCCTTGACTGTCAACTGCTGAGATACAACCTTGCTAGAAAACTGTGAACTTGTTATAACGTGTTATGGGTGTCTTTGCTTCACCTCTACTGACAGATCAGTATTACTTCAGATGGGATATGTTTTCTCTGCATGCCCGCAATTGGCCTTTGAGGCACCAGTGGTGGCATCTCCAAGGCAGGCAGGAAAGTATGGGGGAATGGCAACCCTCCACTGGAGCAGTGGCAGTTAGCTAAATCTGGGTTCCAAAAAAAGTTTAGGAATCTCACAAACTGCTGTATGATCTATGTACTTTATTTAATTTTCTCTTATTTCAGTTGAAGGAAATTTGAGACGTTATTAGACAACAGTGTGTTTTCCAAGGTCACAGTTTAAAACTGACAATTGCTAAACAAACCCAATAGAAATATGTTTCAGGTAAAATAATAAATCATTAGGTATATGGAGGATTTGAGACAGATACAGCACTGCAACTATAAAAGAAAATGTTCAAATGTGTTAAAATTTTCCTTATAACTAAAAAAAAAGTATATCTGAATAATCTTACACCTGCAAAGTAATGGATTGAATAGCAATGCATATACATGGGGATATGGGGTTTTTTTGAATTTTTTTTTTTTTAAATAGGGAATGTTATTTCTGTCAGCACTTAGGCAAAAAACACAGCCATTTGCCCAACTGTCCATTTTCATGTGCTTTGTGAATGTACATCCAAACTTGTGCATGTAGCTCCCACAGCTTTACCCTCAATGTACATAGTTCTGTTTTCAATGGAAAAAACAAATGTTTAGAGGCTAAGAGTTCATAGTGTATTACTGAAAATAAAATTGACTAAATTGTCTTAGATGAATTAGGGGAACATTCTGTGCTGTGTCTTTGTTTTCTATAAGCAAAAAAAAAATCTGCAAGCCCATTGGAGTTTTAAATATGATATCAATGTCATACATAATCATAACAAATATGCAAAATGTTTTCAAACATTTGTATTGTATGGAAGCAATTACTGGCAGCAACTGTATCACACACCCCTCTGATGGGCTAAGGCCAAAAGAAATGAAGGTCTCTAAACAAAATTACTTTGTGTAGGCGGGAAAAGAGTGAGTTTTAACTGTTATTGTGGAGCAACACAGAGTCATATTTTATGAAAATCACATACTCTATAACACAGAGAATACTAAAAAAAAATACTCCACATTAGGTTCCTGTTACTTTTTCTTGTCTTTCTTGTCATTCTCTTGCATTCTTTTGTCAAAATACTTGCAAAAAGTCCCTAGAATTTTGATAGTAAAAATCTTTAAGCTATTAAGGGTATAAGTACAAATCTAGCAGGAAGTTACTTCTCCATTTGTTTTGCAGCCAGCTCTCTTGTTGCCGAGATAGTACATGGCAATTTTCTCTCAACATGTTAATTTTACTTCTAGTAAACCAGCACTGCCTCTCATGCTTCCATTTCATATCTGTAAGTTATTGTGAATTGTTCAGTGATGCATTTGCAATTGTGGGTGTTCAGGTCAGCCTTCTGAGGAGTTTTGCTGTCTGACACCAGTGAAACTGTCTGTAACATATGGTTTGCACACATGGAATGGAAACAAGTACTCCATGTTGTCTACTTCAAATAGATGCTTATTTTCATTCAGAGAAATAAGTTCTCATGTTACTGACTCACATTCCTTACATAGCTCCTTCCTCCAAACTTTTTCTCTTGCTGATCTTTGTGAGCTTCTAATGCTTACTGTCTTAGGAGCATTCATGGCCCTTGAGAAGCCTGAATGCCTTGCGAACATAAATTATGTCCCCTTCTTCCATGTCAACTGACCTAATGAAGGACATAGCCTTTTCTGACAATTTCTCTTTTTCTGTCTTTTAAAAGAATGAGTCTCTCTCCTCACGTTTTGGCCTCTTAATTGTTGGCAGCTGTGCTACCTTATTGCACACAGAACAAAAGCCTCAGGAGTCAGAACATTTTACCAGCTCCTTCGTAAAACTGCATCACTTCTCTGAGGAAATACTTTTTCAGGGTCTTTCCTGCTGTGACTTGTCATAGTAAAATACTGACAGTTGGGATTTTCCCCAAAAAGATGTAACTCCAGTGTTCTTGCTTTCATGCACATGCTCTTGAGTCTTTATGCTGCCCCTTTGTTGTTAGGTGTGATCATGTGAGGGGTATGTTCTGCATGAAGCAATGTACCAGGTAAATTCTGAATAAGGGACTTCATAATGAAACTTCAACTAAATTGTTAGATTTTGTTCCCTAATGTTTCCTGTGACAATATAAGTAATGTAATAAATCTTGATATGACACTCATGATTTGTTAAAATCAACAATTAGGAATTCACAAGCAAAGGGCATTGTATGTCTTGACCTGTAGGTTAGTGGAGCAGCATCTCTCAATGCTGCTACTGCAGGCACAGGACCATTTCAAAGAAAATGCAGCAGTAGTGGCTGTCATGAACACTGTATGTCTGTGGAGACGTAAATAAGCACGGTGGTTAAAAAGTTTTGGATAAAACAGTTTTGGGACTACAGACTATGCATCTGAATACAAACTAGAAAGCTGAAAGGAGAATAGAGAAGTAGATGAGTACTTCTGTTGTTCATACAGAATATGTACCTAGGGCATGAGGTGCACAGATGAGACTGGGATCAGATTATTTTACACTGATACTCACTATTTGCTTGTGTATAAGCATTAGGAAAGTATGTGAGGATATAATGTCATACTGAAGACTACACTTTTGTGATTTTTGTGATCATCAGAATCCCTGAAAGTCTGTAATTTGGTTACCCATCTCAAGTTATCAGAAAGTATATAGAGCAGTGCAGATAAAACAAAGAGTACAAACCCTTGTCCTGCCCCCTCAAAATTCCTTCTGAGCTTCAGGGTGAATTCCAGTTAATAAAAAAATAATGATAAAAAAAGGCACTCAAAGGCACTCCCTTTTGGCTAGAAAAGAGAAATTTTAACTTGTGTATGAGTGTCTGTTAACAGTCAATAATGCTGTGCGGGTGCATGTGGAAACACACATATTTTGATACATGTATGCACAGACAGATGCACTCACAGACACACAGGTTGGGCAGATACTGGAGTAATGCTGTTGAATTTTTTTTTCAAATTTGGTGTGGCAAACTATCTGTGCTTTCTCTAGGGTAAAATACTGATTCAAATAATTATTAAATTGTTCTTAAAGTAATACTTGTCCCTTGCACAAATAATTTTCATGTAAGTAATTTTTTAGGTGTAAATATGTATCTGTGTTAGCTAAAGCATAATTCTGACTTTATATACAGCTTAAAGACGCATCCTCAGAAGTGACTTGTAAATTTGTTTTCCTGATTTAGGACCTGTCAAGCTCTGATTATCCTAACCATTCACCGCTGCGACAGAAGTCAGCTGGAACAGCAAATCAGTACCTACGAGTGTTCAATTAGGCTCCCCAAAACTGAATCCCTGTAGGAGAGACTGTGTATTTTTCTCTATGAAGTGATTGCATGATATCCTATTAAATTGGCCTGGATTAGAATATGAAAATGTTTATTTCTTGGTTTCTTAATCTACTAGAAAAGGTACCTCACTGAAATATTTTTCTGTAGCTTCCATGCATACCCATAATGTTCAGGCGTGTTCTTACTGTCTACAAACCATTTTAATTGCGTGCAGTTTCATGATCATGTTATGGCAAGTGTGGTTGGATTTGGAGTTATTCCGTGGCTTTTCTTCCGTGCTCACATAAGAGGGAGTGCCCGTGGCAACTTTGTGAATGAAGAAGAAATTTGCTAGTTAAACAGTTTTGCTTCCTATATGATTCATCGATTCTGTTTTTTTTTTTTTCTTTTTTCCTGAGGTAGTAGGGCAGTAGTGTACTGAATGTACAGTAAATATTGGGGTTCAATTAATTTTATGCTAATAAATGATGTGTAGGAACACAAATCAGCATACAAAATCTTAGTTCTTTTTCTACTTGTCCTTGGATTAAAGTAAATCTGAACCAGATTACAATTAACAGTGAAGTAACTGTAATAGTATGTCTAAGAATTAGCTAATTCAGATTGTAAAATCATTATTGTCTTTAATGCTTATAAAGATAGGAAGTGTTTGTGTGGTCAGCAGACCATTTTTTGCCTTTGCAAAAATCTGCTTGTCTCCTCATGGGGGAAACTTAAAAATACTAACAGAAAACAGGTTTATTGATCTTTTTTCTCAATGAATAGATTTTTATGTCTGAGGTAAATTTTCTGGCAACCATCACCACCTGTACTGAATTTTGTAAGTTCAGTTATTAAGGTGAATTACAGTGCTTATTATATTGCTATCTTTGATAAGCTTTTGTTGCTTCTCTTCTACAATTCAGTCCTTAGGAACCTTCCTCTAACTGCAAGGTTCACTTCATTGAGCCAAAAAAAATGAGACAAGGAAAGGTAGAGAAAACGTTCATAATTGAAAGTTTTATAAATAGATTTTATATAGATGCATATGTATATTTAAAAAGCTTGACCAAATGATGACTTTGACAAGGATTTAACAAACCAGGAGTGTGAAGCTTTCTGTAGGCTAACCGTTTTAATGGGTTTATCTTAGACAGTTCCTCAGTAGTGAAAGTGTCAGTTAATAATTTACCCATCCCAAGACGCAGTGGAAGCAATCACACCCTGGAGCGAGGTCCTCCTGGGCCTGTCGCAGTGCTGCAGCTCATCCTGACTCCAGAAATGTGCCATTCGGCGCGACATCAGCACTGTGTCTGCGCTTTGACAAATGAAGTCTTGTAAGGCCTAAATAAGGCATGGGAAGTTTTGGAACAGCAAATAGCTCTTCAGCTGATTTCTGCAGCAATGGATTACTGTAAATGTCCATCTGCTGCACATCAGAGGCAACACAGGTTAAAGTGAAAGTACTAGGGGCTTTTTGGTACCATGTTTTGGGATGGGTTTGCTGGTGTCTTTTGTTGTTGGGTTGGTTTTTTTCTCTGAAAAGCTCCCAACCTTCCTCCTCCTCCCACCTCTGCCAAAACCCTACCAGAACCTTCCAAACAAAAAAAAAAAAAAACAACAAAAAAGAACCCCCAAAAATCCCTAAGAAACCAAGCCTACTTCCCACCCCTACCCAAAAAAAAAAACCAACAAACAACCCAAACAAACAAAAAACCACAACCAAACCAAAATCCAATGTAGAAGGTATTTCTGAAGTGCAGAGGAACAGTTAGCAGCATTTACATGGTATTTGGAAAGTAAATTTTCTGCTTTGATGATATATTGCAAGAGCCAGAGTTTTCTACCAGAAATATGAATGTTTAACATAAAAAAGCTTTCAAATGTAGTACGTTTACCATCACCCTTTACCATGCAATTTGTTCAGATGCAGTTGTTAGCTTGAAATCGCAATAGATTAGGCAATATTTATGTGAATTTTATTCCAGCATTTACTCATTGAATTATCCTGTACTACCAGGATGGTAAGTTCTGTAATTTGCTTTCCTCTACATGAAGAATGCTTCTCCACAAATATTCAGTTTTGCATGCATATTTTTTATTAGAAATTATGCCATTCTAAAGATTTACAGTTATTTAATAGTGATTTATTACAGTAACTTATCCTGCCAGCTGTGGCACACTTTTACTGGAATTTGTAAATCAAATGTGTATTGAAATTCACTAGAAACATGCATTTCAGATTCTAATGAAATGTTCTTCAAAATTGTTTTTAGAAGTGGGCATCTATATGAATGAACTGCAATTTTCAGTTTATATTGTTGCTTATAACTTTTCATCCACCTGTTTTATTTACTTAGCAGTCTACTACACGTTTAGTGAATGTTGATGCTGCTGTGTGGAACAAACAGCAGTAAAACTGTAGAGTCATTGACTTGGTTCTCTAAGGCATCAATATCAAGTCATGCACCTGACCTGCAGTGATCAAGTTGTATTCAGGATTAGGAGGAAAACCTGGGAGCAGTTTCAGTGTACTTCTAATTGCTGTCTCTGTGTTGTATGTCTTTAATTTAGTGAATCATAAGAGACACTGAGTGAAATTAATATTTGAGGTGACAGAAAAATGTCTGTGTGCTTGGGGTGGTGGTAAAGAAGGAAGAGAGCAAGAGCACCAGTGAGTTTACAATATTTTGTAGAATGTTAACAAGAGTAATTTTGTAATTTTCACAAGAGTATTGTTTCATTTTCAGCTTAACTATAAACTACATTTATTTCATTTAAAGTTCTGGTGAAGCTTTATGCCAGTAACTCTTTTCAGTTTGTATTCTGATACCTGCTATTCTTGTCTCTTTGAAAATCTGTTGTGAACTCTGGGTGTGAAGCACTTTTTAAAATTCCAGCTCTATGTATCAGTTTCCCAATAGTAAAAATCAGGATGAGATAATTCCTTTCTTCTATCTGTTGTCTCTTTTGATTATTCAGGCTATAAACATTTCTAGACAGGAATTCTCCTTTCCTTTTGCTTGTACAGCACTCAGCACAGCTGGAGCAGGGAGATGGGATCAGCCTGGTTTTAAGTCTCTTGGACTTCACTTTAATACATGTAGGATGTAGCTAACAGCAATGAAGCCGTCTCTCAGTTGTTGTGTAAGTAACCATGAGAGAAACTGTCTACAAGTGAAAATTCAAAATATCTCAGCTTCTTAAAGAGTTTTATTTTTTTAGTTCAGTTCTGAACTAAAAAAAATCATGCATTGCTTCATGTCTTGTGAAAATCAGCTGCTGATCATTTGTGTACAATTATAGGATTCCAGCTTGCCAGATAAACGTTTTCTTGTTTATCAAAGATCAGAAATAAACTTTTAATGAATTTGATAAAATGAGTTGGGATACTGAAAGATTGCTTTTTATTTTTTTGAAAGTAAAATTGTCATGACAGGTTTCCAAAGAAAGAAAGAATGGGAAGCATAACATTCCTAAATGAGTAGCTGAAGATGTTATTACTATTTCTGAAATCGTGAATACATTATAAAAATGCATAAGCAAAAAGATAATTTAAGTACAGTCACAAAAAAGCAATTCAGTATAAAAATAATGGTATGTCACTGATTTAGAAATATTTAGAAATCAGTTCCCGTTTCCTGTATAGGGATGAGATTACTTCTGTAGTGTAATTGCAGGAGCATTCCCAGTAATATGGGAGCTGAGAGTTTAAGGTTAATTTCTTAAATAATTTTTAAAATTGATAAATTGATTATTTTAAGGACTCTGCTTCATTTGATAGGAAACAGCTGATGTTTTTTCTATGCTTTCTAGGTATTCTTTCTACATCAATTGCTTTTGTGCATTTCTTCCTTTAAGTGAAGCGTATGACACTATATAGTCTTCCATGTGTTTACATTAATGCTTATTGTGTATTCCTTTTGAAAAGTGACCTGCAAAGCAAATAAACCTGCTTGTGGTCTGATTTTGCTTGGCTTAGCATTTTTTTTTTCCTCAAGTCTTGTTGTATTAATCTTGTATATGAGAAGGGAGTAAAAATACAGGTAAAGTTTTCATTGTTCAAATTTCTACATTGCTTTACTCTTTCAGTCTCTTTGATTTAAAACTCACCGAGATTTTTCTACTTTGGAAGGCTCAAACCTAGAGGATCAGCTCTCCAGAACAGAGAGAAAAGGCAGTTTTTTGTATTTGAAAGTCAGATTTTCCATCTCCATCCAAATTTGCTCCTAAGACAAATTTCATCTTTTAAGCAAAACAGGACATACCTTCCTTTGGTGCAGTTTTGCTTAAGATGATACTTTGTGTGGATCCAAGACTCCCTCTAAGACTACAAGAGACTTATCATCCCACCTGCAAAAATGCTTCCTTTTCCTAAAATGAATCTATGTTGAGTTTTGGATTGGGTTTTGGTTTGAATGTTGGATTTGGTTTGGGTTTTTCATGATTGGCTTCTGACATGTTCACAGGTGTCCTGGAAGTGAGCTGGATGAAAGACAGCTGATGATAGTTATAGTACCATAACTATCCTGTGCTCCAGTGGCCGTCTCTCTAGTTCTGTTTTTAGCACACAACCAGCCAATAAAACCTACACTAGTGTTTCTAATAGGTTACTCATTTTCTTGCTCAATACTGCTTTTCTAGATGGAAATCAAAAGAGTGGCATTAAATTTTGGAAAAGGAGGGAGAACACTGGCATCTAACTGCTGGCATCCTGAGGGAGCTTGGTAGTTATCACTTATGCTCAGCCGTTTCCTTTCCCTGAGTCTTCCTCGTCCTTAGAGAATTAACATGACTGAGGATGAATGGCAGCTCTGGGTGAACTTCCTTCACTTCATATCAGCCAGCTCTGGGATAAATCTGTTGATGTTAGTGTCCTTCCTTTACATTTTCCAAGTAACCATCTTTGTTTGGGAACTATCACTCTTTGCTATGATTGAACCTTGGCGGTGTTTCCAAGATGTATTTGGCATAAAGTAGAAGAGGCTCTCTTGCAAAATTGGTGAGTTTTTGAAGGGACATTTATGTATCTCACAGGAACGTGCAAGCCCGGTTTTCAGATTAAAAGTAGTAAGCAAAGTAATTTAAACCCAGGTAATAAAATGTGTATATCCAAAAGATGAAGCTTCTGTTTGGTATACAGCACAAGTAAAGGGATGAAACAACCACATTTCAGGGGAAGAAAAATATGAACAAGCATAGCCTTTTGGTTTAGGACCCATTAGCAGACAATGGGAAATCTTACAAAAATTCAGACTAAAGTAACTCGAAAGTATCTATCTTTCCTTGTTTGGTTTCAGAAATGCCTGAGATTTGTCCTGCAGAGGACAATATAAGGTATTTTAGTAAGGAAAGAGACATATTTTTTCTTGTCTATTGTACATGTAGTAAAGTTTCAAACACTATTGAAGTGTGGCACAGAGTTTTATTGTGAAATGCAGGTTAGAGCTGCCTTTGTGCCCTTTAGGTGCAGGCTAAACAGAAGAGGAGTGTTGTACAAAGGAGAATTTAAGGACCAATGCTATTGTCTAGAAAACACTGAACTCCCCATTTCTCCCATCCTTTAACCCCACCCCCACCCCAAACCCCACCTCTCAAATCCTTGGCATTTCCATGACTTGTAGATACTTCTTTGGTGCCAGCCCTGTAAGTCTGTTGCAATTACTGTAAAAACGAAATCCAGTTTAGTCTTTAAATAGTGCTTTTAAGGTCCCCGTGGGTCAGCTTGTCCCAAGTAGGCTGTATGAGAAAGCCAAGGCAGGAACTGTCCATCATAACCTTCCTTTAGAGCATATTTGCCCCTTTCCTCAAACACTCCTATTCTCTCTTCAGTTGTGTGAATGGTGAAAACCTGAAAGCTTAAAATTCAGGTCTAGTTCCTAAAGAAAACCAGCATGGTTTATTTGTGGGTTGGGAATCGGGGTTTGAATTGGCATAGACTTGTGGGTGCTTTGGGGCTGGAGCACACACAGCTGTGGGTTCCAGATGCTTGCTATCCAGTATTAATGTGGCTTGTCTGTGAAACCGTGGCCTCTGCAGTACTATACAAAGGTCCGTGCCTGTGGTGGTTTGGGAACTACTCCCAGCAAGAGAAATTTCAGTTTTTAAAGTTACCTAGAACAAATTTACAGACATCCGTTCAGAATAGATAATTGTATTCTATCAAAATTCTGTTTATGTGTTTAATTTTAAGAGAGATTCAGACACTCGTGTGTGTGAAAATTTCAGACTCTTGATACAGAGCATTTGGTTTTGCAGGTGAACCAAGGAAGAAACAAGTTTATTTGCCCTATGATGTCTCAAAATTATAGGAGCTGAACCTCCTACATTGCTGACATAACCAGCATGCAAATATTGTAGGAATATATTTACAGTGTTTATATGCAACTACTGTCTCTTCATCTACTATGGTAGGAGCACAGAGAACATCTTTTCTATGGGATGGAAAAGAGAAGTACATATGCTCACTTTCTTCCAAATGTGATAAACTTTTTCAGGTATATTTGCCTTTAAGAACTACGTGATTTCCACAACTTTTGAAAAGTGAGCCAACTTATGTCTGGTTTTTTTGAAAGTATGAATGAATTACTAAAATTAGGAATATTTTTTCATTCTATATTGAAGCCATTTCTTAAGAAATTCACACAGCCTTGTATATTAAATTTAACAGAATAGGTAGTATTTCTAGATCACTTTTTATTGTAAATTCTGCCCCTGCAGTTGTGTGATTTAATGAAGAGATGGTTTTGTATAGTATCTTTCGCACAAAATTTATCTCCAAAACACTATGCAGAGTTAATAAAGTTAAAAGTTTTTTTCCCTTTTTACTAGAAGTTAAGAGACCCAGACATCAGAACAGAGACATATTGTTTCCAGATGAAGTCTGAAAATAGATGGAGAATGAGGGAGAGAAATGCAGCACGGTGGTTCCAGATGGCAGGCATTGCAGAGGAGAAGGTTCTTGCAGCCATGTTGGCCAGAGTATACAAAAGGACAAAAAGCAGTCTGATGCCAAGCAGAGGAAGCTGAAATATAAAGTAATGAAAGTAATAATGTAGGAAACTCGTCAAATACTTTTAAAGCAATTAAGTTTTCTTTTCTTTTTTTTTTTTTTTTAACTGAGTGAAGAGCTGGATTTTTGTTTTTTTTTTGTGTGTGTGCAATGAGGATATTTCACATGAAAAGATAATATAAAACCTGAATTTTACTGATGTTCCGTACTCATTAGGTGAGCAGAGTTTTTTGCTTGGTTGGTTGGTTTTGGTATGTTTTCAAACAAAATAGTAGCTTGTAAGTATTTAAAAGTTTATTGAGTCTTATTGCACTTCTGAGTATCTTATAAATTATTTAATTGTCTGATGGATATGTGGCTATCTAACTATAGGGCATGAAATATGCTCCGTTCCTCTAATACACTAGCGGAGAGACCTGTTTATAAAGTATTTAGTATTGGTTTTATAATGCACCGTTGTCAACAGGAGACCACGGAGCTCAAAGATCAATCTCATTTTGACCCACAGTATTAATGCTGCTTTATGAAACTCTGTGACAGGTCACTTAGACAACAGCTCTTAATGAAAGGACCTTGTGCCAGTGTGTGGTCGTGTGACTGTCTGTTAGTAAGGCATACTTCAGTCGCTGCCAAGGCTGCAGATGAATCTCTTCGTCCAAGTCCCTGAGGTGACTTTGTGGCTGCTGCTGCTGCTGGCCAGGTGATGGAGCTCATCATTTCCCCAGTTCTCCAGAGAAAAGTGAGACAGAGAATGCTGAGTTCTTGCTAATGCAGCTTTTCCTAATTGTCCAGAGAGATAGTAGGACACTAGGCAGTTCAGGCAATTCTGTGTACTGTGAATGAGTCAGTAATTAGAAAAAAATAGCTGCTCTTAATTCAGTCTTGCATTTGTGCATGCAGTGTCTTTTCAGCTATCTAATATTCAGCTGTTCTATATATGCCCATCCCCTCTCCTCTTTAGGTAATTTTAATTATTTAATTATGACAGACTTATTTTTTAGACACCAAATAATTGCAACTAGAAAATGGCACAATGGATTATACTATGAAGTAATTAGATCATAAACTTAGCCTACACTTAAGCCCTTTAGGCTGTTGTGGGATCCAAAGGCCTTGCTTGTTATAGACAGTTTACTAAAAGGATGAGAGTAATGAAATTAGCTACCAAAGAATAAATCGCTTTGTAAAGGTCTTGTACTAAGCTAGCATCCAATGGACAATTTCCACAGTTAGAGGTTGTTTTTCAGAAAATAAACTTTCAGAGTTTATTATTAAAACAATAAACCTTGCTTAACCCAGATAATCAATAGCTGAAGGATACTTTAATAGAGTAGTATACCTGTATAATAATATAGCAATAATCTGTGGATGTAAACATATGTAAATGTGAGGTTTTTCAGTCTGAAGTGTTTGAATTGTTTTTCTCAATGATTTACATAAATGAGGTTGATGTGGTTTTTTTTTTAACCATTGCTGTGAGCTTGGTAATATTCCTGTTGAATCTTGAACTTAAGTTCCAGCAGATATACCTGGTTTTGAAATATTTTAAAGGTGAAATACAATTATTTTTTGTGTTAAACAGCTTCCTATATTATATGGCATGTCAGGTGTCCTCTTTCTGCTTAATTCCTACTAAATCAAAACAGAATTACTAAATACCACTATTATTTCAGTGATGGGCTATATGGACCGTTCATTAAATGCACAGTTTAAATCAAAGTCTTTTGTATCTACTCTGCTTTGAAGCAGATTCTCATACCTTAACATTCTTATCTATTACCATTTGCTGTAAACAATTAAGTAATAAATAGATAGTTTCTTGTCAGAAAAAGACACTGAAAAAAACCACTGATGTGACATGAAGAATGGATGTGAAACTGCCATATGTGCAGAACAAGCTGCCCTGTTTACCTGCCTGCAAATTGAGGAGTTTGCGCCAAATTTTTGCTGGACATGTAAAATTCTTCTGAGAAAAGCATGGACTTTTTTTTTTTTTTTTTTCATTTACTGCTTTATCCATATATATGTAGTGATTGTTACTAGTTAAAAGCCATGCTCATGTGGAGAATACCTTTTAAACAGCAACTAATCACTTCCAAGATTTAATTGGTACATGCAGCAAACTGCTATAACTTGGCATTATGTTTGTTTTTATCAAGTTACTTGTTTTTCTAACCTTTTGCATCTTCCATTTCACCTGCATTTTTCACTTATTTATGTGTAGCTACTGGAATTGTGATTCTTTGGTTCCTTCTGCTTCACATGTGTACTCCTCTGTTGTTGAGCAGACAAATTAATATATTTCACACATCTCCCTTACAAAGTAGAGAAACATAGGTGTGAGCTCCCTATAAAAAGGAGTTGCAGGTGGCCTGAACTTCCAATTTTGGGTTGTTCAAATAAAAAACCCAAACCAAACAAACCCACAAAATGAAACAAAACACCTCATAGCCAAAGAAAAACAAGAAATCAAACTTGTGTGTTACTAATCACTTTAAGATAACAAGAGCTTTCCTCTAATTTTTGTAATATCTGCCATATTTATGTTCTTCCCCGTCAAACCAGCAAGTAGACTCCAACATCATGTTACATACTGAAGGACAACATATATAGATATAATAACATATGTAGATGTAATTGTCTTCTTGTAAATGTGCTTACTTTTTCGAATTTCACTTTTCCTTTGTTTCTTTTACTTGCTAAAATGTAGCATCTGCGTGAATAAAATCACGATAATCTCTGTTTGATGTTTTATCTGCCAGCAATAGGTCAGTTTTCCCCTTATGTTTGCTAGTGCCATGTCTCAGCAGTCTCCATAAGGGCTCTGTGGTATGGAATGCTGATACATAGTTTGGCAAAGATGTGACTAGGATCAGTTGCAGTGTGACAGCTTGCTAGGAACTACAGCTCATAATAGAAAAGACTCATGATCAAAAGTTGTCTTTGAGGATAAGTGTCCTGTCACATCACGTACTAAAGAAAAGGCTGAACAACCAATTTAGAGTAAATAGTGTTTGAAAATATGATTTTTAATTAAAGCAAAAATTCAGTTGAGGTTTTGCCATGCTTCAGTTCAACCTGAAAATTTTTCCTAACGAAAAACCAAACAAACAGCAAAAAACCAAAACCAAAACAAAAGAAGAGATGTAAAATATAGATGTGGACACTTCCAAATCAAAGTGGAAAACAGATTCATAAATGCACAATAGTTTACATAAGATAGAGAAGGATTCAGCAAGGACATTTGGAATACAGGGCAGGGGACTTAAAGAAATTGTCTCATTGTTACATGATGACATAATCAGTCCAATGCATTTTGGCTTAAAATCAGAAGGTGCCTATTAAAACTTACAGAAAAATGTTTTACAAAGTCAGGATGACAGGTTTCAGAGACAATACAGTGCTGTCAATATTTTTTCTTTAGAATGTGGAAATTTGGGTGGATTATCTGTTCAGAGGAGGTTTCTTTTATTACCCCCTCTGCCTTTTTCTTTTTTCATTTTAGACATCTGTTAACATTTCATAGAATTGAACAGATGTTACAGAGTGAGTCCCTTATATAATGCTTAGGGAGAAGGATTTGATAAAGAATGACATTACCACGGGTGATTCACCACTTCTTTGAATATGAACATCAAGATGGCTTTGCATAATTTTCAAGTATGAGATAATATTCCTGATAGGACACAATTCACAACTTCATTGTTATCCATGGATAAAGTATTTAATGTGATTGTTACAGTCTCTGCTTACACATTATTGTAAGGAGAAGAATTATTTCATACTTGGTCAAATATGTACTTTTTTGGAGGCAGTGTGGAATAGTCAGCTCCAAAATGTCTTTAAAACAACCCAACTATGTAAGCTCAGTTGTTTCAGCACAAGCAAGTGCTGACTGTCATGCGATGTAGAGGACCATTTTCATTATTTTGGCCAGAACAGGGACAGTTTTGTCCTGACGAGCTGTTAGATGAATAGCAGAATGTGTCACATGAAAAACCACTGATCTTTAACCCAGCTATCTACTTAACCAAGCCTAGAAATGAATAGTGAATGTGGGAAGAGCAAAGGCCAGTTTGCTGTCATTACAAATTAGAGAAACTGTTAATATCTGCAGCCAAATGAACTCTGGGAGTTACAGGTACTAGACAGTAAACTGGTTGAGGGTGGAGACACTTAGGAGAGAAGTTCAGTAACTGTGTATGTTGTGTGCATCTATCATTATTCTTGAAGATTGGTACATTTGTATAAAACGACAAAGTTTTCTGAATCTTTCCCCCGTGACTTTGATGAATCTGGTGAATGAACATCAAATATAAGGACCTCTCCTTTAGAATAATCGATTGCTCTTTATCTTTAAGTAGAATTGCAAAAACTAAATGAAGAGAAATAATAAATCTCTGCTCAGTGTTTTATCTTTTTTTTTTTCCCCAGGAGTCGTCTCGGGGACACTGCTTCATGTACAGTTAATATAAACATTTATACTGAACTCCTAGATGTTTGAAAAACAAATACTGTAAAGATCAGTAACATTTTAAAATGATCAGTTATGGGAATTAATGCTTACAGAAAAACACCATTCTTTCTTGCCCTGCGAGTAGAATCACATTGTCTCCCTACAGTCTTGTTAGCTCATACTAACTGAAATGCAAATTCTTTCCAACTAATTGGACCTCGTTGAACGTACATGTACAGTACATAGTTATATGCATGTAGATTTTTTTTACTAAATTCCTCTGTAATTATTTTCTTGATTAATATCTAAAGCAGAGACGTGGAACAAAAATCTCTTTAAAGAGTTTACATATTATTGAACATTAAGGAGATAGTAACTGTTGCATGTTTTAACAGCTTAATTAATAATACAGAATAATTGGAACAAAAAGAAGAAAATATTTTTTCAATGTTTAGTCATTTTGAACTATTTGCATTAACCCTTTGACTGAACTAATTAACACTTAAACTGTCAGAGTAATGGAAATTAGAAAAAAGTAGGATACATTTACATTATATAGCATATTCTGCTCGCTAGATTTTCTTCTTGGCATCACCTGGATTTTCTGTAATCACCTTTCCTATCCTTTCTTGCCATATGGTGCACTTCTGTATCAGTAGTTTTCAGAGGAGAGATGAAATCAACAAATTATATTTTTAAACTATTCAGAAAGTCATGCAGATAATGTAATTGTCTTTGAAAGTAAGTAGTATTATTAAGTATTGTTTTAAAGGAAAAGAATAAAATACCCTTAACACTACATACAGTCCACAAAGCATGTAACATTTTCAAAAAACACAAGCAGACAACTGCACTGTTTTAAGTTCCATTAGAACCTGGATTCTGTAGGCACCTCTTCTATTCAGCATCTGGATTTTCCCAGGAGGTGAAAATGTAAAATAATTTCACAGATCCTTTTATCTGTCAGCACAAATGCCATTGGATAGCAGTAAAATACTTGCAGAACATACTCCCTGATTAAAAATTCTCTATTGAAAATGAGATTTTTTAAAATGCTTTTAAAAGGATTTTTTTCAAATTCTTTTAGAGCCCTTACCTTGACTATAGTGTTTCAGATTCTCATTTGAGCTAGCCAAAGAGGAGAGAAAATGCTTAGTTTGTGCCAGACTTGTATACTAAAGTTGTGTGGTTTGCTTTTTTTTTTTTCCCCTCTCCTCTCCTCTCCTCTCCTCTCCTCTCCTCTCCTCTCCTCTCCTCTCCTCTCCTCTCCTCTCCTCTCCTCTCCTCTCCTCTCCTCTCCTCTCCTCTCCTCTCCTCTCCTCTCCTCTCCTCTCCTCTCCTCTCCTCTCCTCTCCTCTCCTCTCCTCTCCTCTCCTCTCCTCTCCTCTCCTCTCCTCTCCTCTCCTCTCCTCTCCTCTCCTCTCCTCTCCTCTCCTCTCCTCTCCTCTCCTCTCCTCTCCTCTCCTCTCCTCTCCTCTCCTCTCCTCTCCTCTCCTCTCCTCTCCTCTCCTCTCCTCTCCTCTCCTCTCCTCTCCTCTCCTCTCCTCTCCTCTCCTCTCCTCTCCTCTCCTCTCCTCTCCTCTCCTCTCCTCTCCTCTCCTCTCCTCTCCTCTCTTCTTTTCTTTCTACCCTCCCTCCTTTCCCCCTTTTCACCCCAATCCCCAAACTCATTGCTGTACAGTTAGGTGAGGCTTAAACTGCTACTTGAGGAGGTTGGCTTCTGTTGTATTTTTCCTGCTTGGTTACTTTTATCTCCTTATTGACTGCTACTTTTCATATCCCTGTTTGAAATTCAGGGATTTCTTGTTTTCTTGAATTCAG